>NW_022196900.1:19067640-19103030 GCF_008632895.1 Mastomys coucha | reverse complement strand
ACACACACCATACACCATACCACACACCACACACACACACACACAGACCACACAAACACACACACACACCACATACCACACCACACACACACACACACACACACACACACTGTGGCTTAGAATCTTTTTACAGCAGAAGGAGACAAATCAACAGTTTTTATTTTTTTCAGAAAGGTGGATGTTAAATATAATTTCAGTGCACTATTTGGTGAACAGGACAGGAAGCGATTATTACAAATAATGCTTTGAAGGCTATCAATAATAAAAAGTGTAATAAAAAATGTCCAGGCTTTCATGAACGGTGAACATGCCAGGTGGCAGAGCAACATAGAAAAAAGACTACGGCAACTCAGCAGTCTTGGAAGCGGGAGTAGCTTTTACTGCTTCACTTGACTGCTTCATCTGTTCAAACTAAATCTTAACTACCACATATAACTTTGGATAAATAAGTTTTATCCATCAGTTTCTTTTCCTCCACACTGAGACTGAAATGCAGAGGTAACAGTGGTACACACCCCTCTGAGAACAGTCAGGATCAAAGAAGGAAGACAGACTCAGCAAAAGCTTGAAAATCTTCAACACAGAGAACTATGTGAAGTGTCCCTTAGAGCAGTGTTGTGGTAATCCCTTCTCACCATGCTCAGTGATGTGACAGTCTTCAATGATGGCTGACTCTGCTTTTAGTAATATCAGCACCTAAAGCTGCTCAAGGACCTTCCATATAGTCCACCTCACACTTCAACTTTATTATCTTATCAAAACAAGAGTTAGATATAATTAAGTATTTGCAAATGACACAAGGGCTAATGATAGCTAAATTTTTGAAACCATCACAAAAGTAGGAAGTGATGGAGATGGGTTTTAGGGTTAAGGTTGGCTTAGAGGTTCTGTCTGGGCTGGAGAGAGATGGCTAAGTGGGTAAAGCCCTTGGTGTGCAATCATGAGGACATGAATTCAGATCTCCAAAACAAACATGAAGTTGAGCATTGTGGGTGTGTCTGTAATCCCCATATTCTCATGGGAAGTCGGGAGGTGGAGGCAGGAGAGTCCCTGGAAGCTTGTAGGCCAGCTAGTCTGCATTACACAGTGGCAAATGAGAGATCTCCACATGCAGACCTTGGCTGCACTTATCTACACTTACACATGAATACATATATACACACACACTCAGAGAATCAAAGAGAGAGAGAGATACAGAGAGAGAGAGAGATTGAGCTCTTAAGATAGACAGTGTCTTATAGTCATGGTTATGCACAGAAAATGGGAGGCTTAAATATTAATTTTAACCAATATATTAATTTCTAGGATCAGAATATAATTTTTCAGATCCACTTAACCCATCTTCCAAAGCTATCCAAATTCCCTTTGAAATGTTCACTGACACAATCGCCTGGCTGTACTGAAGGGTATGGTTATGTTGATTGACAGATCTCTTCCTGTTTACTCTCCTCTAGCACCCAGCTTTCATCCCAGCCAGAGCCTGTCTAAACTGGAGCCCTGTCTCTTCTCCTGATCCAAGAACCACATGAACAACAAGCACATGAGGACGCACGCAGCACTTTTTGGATCCACAGAAAACGTAGCTTGAATTCCATCTGTTGCTGAGTAGGGTGTGCTGCTGCCTCCCTCTGTCCTTTATGGACCTAGAACATGGCACTGCAGACACACTGACTTACGGTTGAACCCTTTCTATGACCCTCACAGCAACCACGAGTAATCCTTAGTGTGACCCTGGATAATGGCACTGCTTCACTCCATGAGGAAGTGAAGGCAGAGACTGAGAACTTTCTTTAAAGATATGTAGCAAGATGCTGGGGTCAGGGAAGAGGTCATGTGCCCAAATGCAAAGGAGCTAGGTGCATTGTGTTTTAAAAAGAAAATTGATGCCAAGACCTTAAAAATTCCTGGTTTTCTAACTATTATCAATACAGCATTGGTTCTTCTTTCAATCTAAGAAAACACTTTGCTACTGGAAATTTTTCAGATTCACCAAAGAGAATAACAGGTATTGGTCCTCATCTGACATATCCTAATGGCTGTATCATCTAATTGAGGTGAAATGAAAGTTTTTGTCATGATGTCTTTGTCACTTGTAAGATTTAACAACACACGACCATTAAAGCAGTGTCATTAATTGCTCAAAATTGAGTGCACTCTGGGTTGTCTCCATCAGGGATGGACTTTCACGGGTGTTCTCTGCAGCTCTCGAGAATCTTTGAGTCCACATCCCTTGGACGTCTTCAGCCACAGGCCTGTAAGGACCCAGGTAAAGCATGCTACCTATGACCCTCACAGTGACCATGGATAATCCTTAGTGTGACATTATATAATGGCATTGCTTCACTCCACAAGGAAACGGAGGCAGAGACTGAGTACTTTCTTTAAAGCTATGTAGCAAGATGCTGAGGTCAGGAAAGAGGGCACTAACAGCATCACCCACTCAAGCCTTCATGTCCTTGCTTTACATTCTTCATTGTCTGATTTCTAGCATGCGGTATTTTCACATAACTGCAGATTCTGTATCCTCGGGTTCTTCAGTTGTATGGCCTGTGAGAGGCACCAGTCTTGAGTTAATCTCAACAGCTGCACTCCCTACTCCCATGTTCACATAGTGCCTGCTGGACACAGGAAAACGCTTGTTCACGTTAGAGTTGCTCTTGAACCACTGTCCACAGCCCTAGCTGGAGGCTCTACTGGGCCCATGCACTCCTGTCATGGACCTGAGAGGATCAGTCCACTGACGTCTCCCTCACCTCTCCTCAGTGACCTCGAGTCCTACTTCATCTTTTGAGACGTTATGAAATGTCCACTCTTGGCTTCTGCACATAAGGGCAATGACGTAAAGCCACCGTGCTTTCCTGCACATGCAATGAGTAACTCTGACCATGTGTGTCAGTATGAAACACTCACCCAGGACTTGCTGTCCTGGATGGAGTTCACAACAGCTGTGTCAGCTCTGCCTGACTCATGAGTGGAATCTGTGACTCCTACCCCTGAGTACATGCGATTTGAAAGACAAGGCTTCTCCACTTATCTAAAGAGAAATTAGACAGACAAACACTCAGGGTTTAGTAGTAAATGGGGTCATTTTGAAGGTTGGGGTTTTGTAAGGAAGTCCTGGGCATATTAAAGAAATCCAATTCTGTCCATGTGAATCTTCTGCTCATACAGAAATTTTAACCTCCCGCCATCTATTTAACACACCCTAATAAATCAGCAAGTACTCTTAAAATATGTGGCTGTGTAAATTCAATAAAACTTTGGCCACTTTCATACATGATGATTTTCAAAACTCTCCTACTTGAGGTGAGAAAATTAAATCCATTAAAAAATATATAATTAGTTAAAATTATCTAGAAGGACAATCACCTTTTGGTCTCAGAATGTTAGGTATTTAGATTAATTTAAAGCTAAAATAATAAACTATTAATCTCCATGTGCAGAGGAAGAGGTGGATCCTTTTAATATTCCTCTAAGACTTAAACAGCCCTGTTTTAAGACCGTCCATTCTAAACCTGTCCACTTTACTGAACACTAACTGTGTATTGTGTGCAGGTCCTTTGATTTCAGTCTCCATACTGGACTTGGACAAACAATTCGCTAACAAACTCTTCTACTGCTGTGAGCAAGCTCAGCAGAGCCATCATAGTTTTCAATATTAAGAGAACAACACATTCAAATGGCTCTTTTCTATCTAAGTACGCCATATAGTACAGCATTTAAAGTCTTTAGGATTTCACAGTATTATTTACTTTCAGAATTCATCTTGTGTATTGAACAGATGTCTAACCATCCAGGGGCAGTGCTTGCAGAGAAGGCTGACATGAACCCAATCCTAATTTCAATTGTTACCATAAACAGAATAGGCTAAGAGAGATATTGTTTTGATTTTTAAATTTTGCAGCAAATACATTGTTAAAAAAAAAAAAAGCAAATTGAATTGGTGTTCTGGTAGTTTTCTTTAAAAGCCGGCATACTTGATATTGTTACCCTGTGCTATGATTGTCTGAAGTTTGCAAAACAGAGGTGATCATATGCATTTGAATGGGGGCTTAGTATGGTTGGGGACTAAAACAAAAAATCATTTGTCTCCAGAATCTAAATAAGCATACACATACAGAGGTGTTTTGTGGAGCTTTGTTATTGTTGTTTTGTGTACCCACAGTTGATGTAGAACTTCAAAACAGCTGTGCTGCTCTTAACACGCTGAGTACGCTGAGGTTTAGCATGTATCCTCTCCCTTGTCAGAAACTGCCTGCTATAGATTAAAATAAATAAGAGCGATTAGAATCCGTAGGTCCGAGCAGCCAGGTATCGCTCTACCGGACATCTGGGTTTTGATCAGGAAGTACTAAAATAAGCCAAAGCCAATGTTAAGTCCTTCTGGTTATTATTAGTTATCTTAGAAGGTCCGGACTCTTTTTTATCTAAAGATATCTTAAAGTATCATTGTGGTATAAATTATTTAGAACATTAGAAGATTCCAGTCCCTTTGCCCCAGAAAAATGAAAAAGAAGAATGATGTAAATAAACAAGAAAATAAACCTGTAGGCTCAGACTGTTTGGAAAGAATGCTGTCTGTTACGTGAGATCCATGGCCTCGTAGTTCCAGAACTGTAGGTGAACTATAAAACTTAAGGATGCGTTTCCCATGTACGTACAAACGCCATTCATTAATTATTCAAGATAAAATTTTTCAGTACTTTGGCAACCCAGTAGAAATGGGAAATAATCCATCTAACTAAAGTCTAGAACTCTGCATAACTCTGTTGTAAGACCCGCTTCACGGCACCATCTGATAGCATTTAGTCTGCTTCTTCCTGCCTTGACCTGAAGCCCCTTCTCTTTGCAAATCACGTTATTTGCCACTCTTCCTGATTCTAACTTTCATAATTCTCAGCCAGAAATCACTGCTCTGTGGATGTTCTTGCTACTGCAACAGGTGTTTGTCACTTTCTTAAGTTACTTTCCCCCTTAGGTGGTGTTATTTCCGGTACATTCCAAAGGCACTGAAAAAAAAGCTAGTGCAGTCAATTGCCAAGACCAAATCAGGACCCCAGTAGCAAAGTTACGGAGAATCTGTTGTCTCCAGTCTTTTATTGGCACTTGTTTTCTGTGTGTCTTTCTCTGGGTCTAGTTACTAAAATGTTCACTAAGAGTTTGGTGAAAACCAAAACTGAAAGTAGAAACGACTTTTTCTCAGAAGCAAAACACTCTGGATTTCTGGAAGTGGGGCGGATTATATTCTTGGCAAACCCAGTGTGGAACAGTTTTGATCACCCATTTAGACCACCCCAGTGTCTGACAGACACAGAAAAAGAGCCAACCTCGATAACTCATGTTCTCATCTCCCCAGAAGGGAGGTCTCTGCACACATCATGTTGTGTTTAATTGTAGAGCTTAGAAAGGAACAATTATCGGAGAAGAACCCATCAGTCTGTATATGCTTTTCTCTCTCTCCATACATTCTATCCCTACATCACGCCAGTATGAATCAGTCACCATGAAGCTCACACGCACTTTAGGGCAAGATTGTACAGACCAACCTTTTGGAAGTCTCTCAGTCCCGCTGAAGGCAACCAGGGTGAGCATCTGTAACAGTGGAATGTTGACAAGCTCTCTCATGATTAATCCAGGCTCAGGAAGAGAGGTTGCTTCTGGACAATCTGAGGAAAACGCTCCCAGGTTTACATTTTAAAGCGTGGTTAGTTACAATAGAGCTGTCCGCTAATGACTGTTTGTGTCTGCAGTGCCACAGGCTCTAAGTATAATCAGGAATCCTCAGACCTGACTGTAATGATGGACGTGGCCAGCTGGGGAGAACTCACTCAGGCCAGTAATGCAAGTGGAGGGCTGGAGGAACAAGGGAAAGAAAATCCCCTCAGAATCCCTTTTAAGACAGTGGCAGAAGGACAATACCAGATGCCTTTTACTGCCATCACTACTTTCCCTGAGCTACAGCATTCCTAATGCGAGGTCAATCCCCCACCTCTCCTGCACTCAAATGAGGAATCTGGATCAAGCTAATTTTGACTTTTTTTCATCGCTCACCTGACCCCCAGCTGACAGCCAGACTAGTTCAGCTACACCAGATTTCACCCACCACACATTCCTTGAATTCTCTCCTTTTTATTCCCTTGCACTAGTAAGGTGTGACTAACCTGTTTCTTAGGCAATCATTAGAGTCTTACACTTTTATCTCTGAGATATATGAGCATTCGATAGCCCCTTCTGCCCCAAAGGTTGCAGTGATTTCTTGTCACATAAAAATGTGTGCAATCCTCTCTGCTGTGACGTAAGGGGACTCACTGGCATCTACTTGTCTCTCTAGCATCATCTTTTATGATCCATGTTTCTTACTAGTCTTTATCATATTTGATGGCCTGCTGACAGTGACTTGTTCCCAAGCAACCCTAACTGACTAAAAGGCTGATATCTTCCTTCATTTGTGGTTGACTACATGAAACCATACCTATCACCTACCCCCAAAACATAAAGGCTGGCTGCACCAGTCCTTCCAGTAGCATGCATCCTTAAGATGGTGCTGAAGTGATGTTCATGAAAGCCTACTGTATCCATGACTTTTTTCATTGTTATGAATTTGTTCACTGTTATGATGGAAACTATTCAGTTTCCATCCCAAATCATAGCAATTACTGTAACAGGTGCTGACAAGAAGATGGAGGAAAAGGACACCTATACATTGTTGGTAGCATCTAAATCAGAGACACACTGGAAAATTGATATTGATCTGATGAGAGAAAGAGAGGGAGAGAGAGAAAGAGAGAGAAAGAGAGAGAGAGAGAGAGAGAGAGAAAGAGAGAGAGAGAGAGTTTGTATGGGGAGACCCCCTTTTCTGGGGAGGATACAGTCTAACACCCCACTCCAAGCTTGAGTCACACCTGGTCACACTGCATTCACACTTAGGAAGCAGAGACAACTAAAGGTTGTGTTCAACTTGCTCTCTTCTTTCTCTCTTTTAATGTATGCTGGGCCATGGCCCATGGAATGATGGCACCCACATTTAGGGTGGGTCTTCCCTCCTTAACCTTTTAGACACATCCTTGCAGACATGGCCAGAGGTGTGTCTCCTAGGTGACTACATATCACATTTGCAAACCGTAGTAAGAGGGCAAAACTCCAATCCTCCAATTCCCATTTTGTAAAACCATCTAAAATGTAGTTCATATACATCCTCTGTAAGCAAAAACACAGTAAACTATATAGGCAGGCATATAGTGAAAAATTACCCTCACACTATCCCTAACTACTCAGTTTCCATCCCAAATTATAGCAGTTACTATAAAAGTATTGGCAAGAAGACAGAAAACCAACACTTACATGTTGTTGGTAGGATCTAAATCAGAGCCACACTGGGAAATAATATGTTAGTTCTGAAACTATATAAGCCTAAAATATAATTAGTATATAATCAGGCAACCTCCTTCCTCAGATACAGTCAAAGAAAAGTGATCTGAGAATAGGTGTCCATCAGTATGACTGGAGAAAGAAAATGTTGTACATGCACATCAGGTAACTCTACCCAGAACTGAAAGAAGGAAGTTCTGATGTTCACAATATGGATGAGCCTGGAAGGTGCAAGGATAGGTGACATAAGCCAGGCATAAAGAGATCAGTTTTGTATGAGTGTACTTATATGTGCAATCTAAAAAAGTCACTCTTGCAGAAACAGAGAGTAGAAGGGGTTTTACCAGAGTCGGGGGGAGAGACTGGAAACAAGAGAGAGGTGACTTTTAAAGAGGTCCACATTTTCTGTTAGTCTAGAATGGTGAGTTTTCATGATCTACTACTCTGTGTGGTAACCACACTTAATAATAAGGTGTGGTTTTAAAATTGCTAATATATGTTTAACATGATTGCTGCCTCAAAACTGGTATTTTGTTGAGATAGTGTGTATGTTAATTAGCTTGATCGGATCTTTTTTCAAAGTGTACATAAGTCAAAACTATTCCCCATACATAGACATGAAAAGATTGCCAACTTAAACAAATAGAATACGGGGATGAGGAAGTGGGCTAGCTCATGAATTTAAGGATCTTCAGAAGAGTGGGAAAGGGTGGGAATGTTAGGGAGGAAGACATTGGTTGGAAACAAATTTTCAAATATTTGTTGGTGGAATTTGTAGATGGAATTTGTTGTTGTATTAAGCAAATCCTGTAAAAATGAAGAAAACACAAGGCACAGGGGAGAGAAGACAGAATGATCCATGTCTCGGGGAGGGCAGGGTGAGCTGAGTCTTCATACAACATCTTGATACAAAAATTGCCAAGGAAGCAGATTAGAGAGATGGCTGGACAGTTGAGAGCACTTGATGTTTTGCAGAGAACCCAGGTTCAGCTCCTAGCACTCACATTAGACAGCTCACAAGCTCTAGGCTCAGGTTCCGGAGAATTCAATGCCAGCTTCTGGCCTCTAAGGGCTCCTGTTCATACATGGTACACATACATATACTCACACATGCGCACATGCATGCGACAAATACATGTTCTTTAAAATGCCAAGGAAGACGTGAATAGGAAAATGCAAAGGCAAGGTAGCAAAGAGCTTATGGAGCCCCCATCTGATAGCTGCAGCTGATTCTATAAATTAGAAAGTACTGTGTGAGATGATTTAAAGCCTCGGCCTCAGAGATTAAGGAAGCACACAGCTGAGGTCGTTGGCTTTAAATTTAGACTGATACTCATTTACTTTGGCATGATACCTTTTTTTTTTCAGCTGTATCTGTCTTCTTCCTAAATGACACACATTGAATGGTTGGGTAGGTTTATTTGGGGAATCGAGGGAGGAAAAGGTATCAATTGGTGTTCCACAAGGCAGCAACATTCCCAAAAAGAGAGTGGAAGGTGGTAGACACTAGGAAGCAGGGTTATAGAGCTGTCAATTAGCAGGCGGCAACATAGGTGGAAAGCACAGAGTGAACAGCACTTGTCCTCATCTTGAGATCACTTGAGCAGTGAGAAACTGGAAAGTGGTCAAGAACATCGAAGGGAGTGGCCCCGACACTGGAGTGAAGTCAGTGGTTTAGGTGTTAAACTGGGGACCGGAGCCTCGGCAATCTGTGGTTATTTTGTTTAAATGGAGGCAAACTCATTTCTCAGAGCGGAGACCAGCTCTGAAGCCATTGGCGTTTATGAGACCGTATGTCTGTAGTAGTGTAGGTGGACTGAATTAGAGACAAATGAGAACAAGAAGATTTGTTTACAAATCCAAGATAAATGTCAGATTTCCAACTTGAAGGAGACCATGGGTTATTTAACTATGCAGGTCAGAATTTCCAAGAAGAAAAATGGCCACCAAAAGAATTTATTTATATCCTACGTACATACGTGGCCACTAGGGTCTGTTATGGGTTGGCTTGTAAATGCCTTAAGGTCCTGACACTTGCTCCCCAACTGAGATGCTACAGGGGGGTATGGGAGGGGGGAAGACAATAGAACCCTTGGGAGGTGGATCCTCGCAGGAGGAAGGAAGTCACGGGGCACAGCTTGGAGTATTTGCAACCTCACTCACTTCCTCTTTTCTTTCCCTCTTCCTTTCTTTCTCTCTGTCTCTCTCTTTCCCTCTCTCCCTCCCCTTCTAGCCCTCTCTTCCCCCTCTCTGGCCCTTCCTTTCTCCTTCTTTCTTTCCCCTAATTCTCTCCTTTTTCTCTGCTCTCCACCTCTCCACTCTTCCTCTGTCCCTCTCCCTCTTCCTCTCCCTCCTCTCTTTCTCTTCCTTCACCCCCTCTCTGCACCCCCAACTGATGTCCCCTGTGTATGAGTGAAATGTGACCCCCAGCTTCCTGTTCCTGCCTCTACCAGGCCTTCCTCATTGTCAATGACCTCTTCCTTCTGGACCCATAAGCTAAAATGAACCCTTTCTTCCAAAGGTGCTTTTGGTCATGGTATTTTAACGCAGCAACAGAGAAGTAACCATTAGAGGGCTCCAGAAGGAAAGGAATGGCTCACTCAAAGAATCACAGGGCTATATAGAGAAGTTCAAAGCATAAAGAAACTGCAAAGCCCTTACAAAGAACCTAGAGCCCCTAATAGTTGCTGCTAACCATCTCTAGATAAAGAGTTACTGCAACCAAAATACCGAGTATCCCAATGAGAGGTAAGACCTTTGGTTGAGAGACACAGTTCCAAGGATGGCTTTGGTTTCTAGAAAATTCTTTCCATTGTCTAAACCCATCCAGAAACTAGAGACCAAGAAACCCCAGTGGTCGGCTCATACAGTCAGCTTCCTGGGTCACAGAGCAAGTGGAAGTGAAGAATGGATCTAGAGGGAAAGTGGGGGTCATTCAGGCAGGACACTTTCAGGAGCTTTAGCCCTCACTGGGACACAGATGCTATGATAAGGAGGAGAGGCATGCATGTCCAAAGTCTCATTTGTTCAGTCATAACATCTCTAGCCTCTGTCCTTGCTCCCACAGACTAACTGACTATACTGCTTCTGTCATGACACCCCTATCCTCTTTAAGCCCATCTTCAGCACCACTGTGTTATAAGGGGCTTTTCACAATATTCTCTGAGAACTACTGGTCATATTTCTGAATTCAGAGTTTCTTCCTGGTTCAAAATAGTCAGCATAGATACATTTCATATTATACTGGGTATTTTAGTGACTTGGCAAGCTATCAGTCTTCAAGCATGATTTTGAAAACCCAAGAGAAGTAGAGTTGAAAGAGACTGGGGATCTCGCTTCTGATTTGACAGTACTGAAAGAAGAAACCCTCTGCTCTGCCCACTGGGGATGCTGCTTTCATTGTCTAAATACTATAGGGCTGTGAAGTTCTTCTTATTCTTCATCTCTTGATGTCATCTCCTGCCAAGGGCTATTCAGATGTTCACTGATACTCTAAAGGGCTTTTTAAGTATATTAAGTATATAAATATACATACACATATATTTATATACGTGTGTGTGTATGTGTGTGTGTGTGTGTGTGTGTGTGTGTGTGTGTGTGTATGTGTGTGTGTGTGTGGTAGTAATCCTTAAGGTAGTAATCCTTAAAGAAAAGTCTTTGCACAGATGCCATTGTCTTTGACAGTGATCTTGTTCTGAAATCCTGTACTTGAGTATTTATGTTTATGTGTGTTCTGGGAGATGTCTGCTATCTGCTCTCCACAGAATTCAAGAAAAGCAAATACCTGCTCCTCCCCTCTCCTTTCCCCAATGTTTGGGTATGGATAAGTTACCTGAGCTCAGATAGTCAGATACGTTTCAGAGACTTGGAGCATGTAAGAAGGGAAAGCCAGGTTCATTCTAGAGGCAGTGACATCAAGTATCCAGCGGCATTCATGCCAAAAGCAATCCACAGAGGCGGCAGTGCCTTCTACAGTATCTAGTGTCCGGAGATGGCAGAGTCTGCCTTGTGCTCAGCAGTAGAGCTGTGTCACCCTGACCAGGCTGTTCCTCCTATGAGATCTTGGCCATTGTTCTAGACACCAGCTGCTCTTCATTCCTGTGTAGATTTCTTGGGCTTCCTAGCTTCCCTTACGCCAACCAATAGGCTTTGAATAAGTTGGGTTTTTTTCCCCAAAGTTAATCAGAATTACTTTCTGTCCATTGCATCAACACATGCAACAATATCTGTTTTGTATTCACAAAAGGTAAGGCTTTAAAGATTATGAATTGTGGCAAGATTAGTAGCCACTAAACAGTAGAAATAAATTTATTTTTAATTTAATTATTTGAAAATTTCATACATCATTTCTGTTCCTCCCTCTGCCTCTAATTCCTCCCACATCTCCTAAATTCCCTCTCAAATTCATTACCTTTTCTTTAATTATTAGTTATACACAAATGATATACTATGTAATATATATCAATATACTAATACATTATTGATAATATATAGTTAATAATTGTAATCAATTTAATTGATGCTTTATAATAATATATTAATCACATATGTTAATTTAAATGTTATATTACTTTATTACATTATTTATATTAATATATAATTATTATATGCATATATATTTTCCTGAGTTCTTCTAGTGTTGCTCGTATGTATATTTGCTTTGGGCTGATCACTTGTGTAGTTGGCGCCATCTGTAACCTCGTGTTTTTCAGCCCATCCTCTTTGTTCCCTGAAATAACAACTCTGAGACTGAATTATTATGAATAAATGGTTTGGCCAAAAGCTATGTAAAGTGGGAACTTCTGGTTTGTTTGGGAAGTCAGTTATGTCAAATGATGTTTTGCTGCGGCACAAAGGTGAAAGGATGTTTTGCTAAAACAGACACATAAAAGAATATTTTCCTGAAGCAGACACCGGTGAAAGGATATTTTGCTACAGTAGACATGTGAAAGTACACATGATGAAAGAATATAAATATGGCCCACACAAACAGTGGGAGCTCAAACATTGGTTTGCTTTGCTCCATCTCGTTATTCTTCACTAACAACACACGTGTATTGACTTGCTTTACATTGTGTTGTTGAACTCCATTCATAGTGATGCCAGAGAGAAGCTCATTAAAGTACAGCTCATGAGGTTCTTGTAGCTTCTTGACACTTCTTCGGCCTTGGGCTGGCTGTCGAGCCTTGAGGTTTCTTCAGGATTGAACTGCAGCTGCTGGTTCATGCATGGTGTCTGCCTGCCAAGAGGACTGGACTGAAGCTGCTAGTTCGTATTTGGTGTTTGCTACGGGACTGAACTGCTGATATCCTGACAATGAAAATCAAGCTCACCCCCAAAGAGCTATTGCTAACTAGGTCCACTTCTCCCATATTCTAATAATGTTTTCCCCTCTACCTCTGCTGGGTGGTGGGCTAGGAGAGGTTAAATCCTTGTTAAAGCAGGTCGGAAAAATGTATGCCTACAACTCTGGACTCTGTTCCCTCTACTAGCTCATAACTTAATACCCCATATATTCTATTCTATGAATGCCACATGACTGGTTACCTGGTTCTCATCTTCATCTGTCTGTCTCCAACAGCATTTCCAGGGTCAGTCTCTTTCCTGCACCTCACTATTTCCCAGAATTCTCTCCCATCTCTCTCTGCCAGATGTCCCACCTTCTAATCCTGCCTCAGCTTGTTGCCCAAAGGCTTTTTATTGAAAGGTGAATGCTTTTACACAGTGCAAAAAAGAGTATCTCTATACACTTGGAATTGGGATTAGATTCTTCTCAGAGACCTCATCCCTGGAGAAAACTGATTCTCCCTATTAGAAGTAAACCTCTAATGCATATCTAACTTTAGAGGATGATCTATTTCCTTGAAAATGCTATATGTATATTATACAGACAGACACTATACTTCCTAGCTTAGCAGGCTTAGATGCTAAATTGGTCAGAGATAATTTTATCTTCTTTCTCCTGTTCAGTTGTGCTCAGTTATGATTACATACTATTGCTATCTTGGAAATATTAAATATGGCCACCCAATGTGCTGGACAGAGACTTGGACTCGAATGAGTTGTCTAGAGAACAGACTGGTCAAGGCCTGCCCTCTGTGACCGACTTACAGATCTCTTTACAAAGTGACATGAGCAACTTGACAAGTAAAAGCATATTCCATGATAACGTGCTTAATACATACAAGTTACAGCTCAATTAAAAAATCAAATTGAATTGTATGAGGCCATAGCTCATTTGGTGAAGTGCTTTCCTTGAAAGCTTGAGAACCTAAGTTTGATCCCAAAAACCCATAGATAAATCTAGGGGTGGTTTCACAAGTTTGTGATCTAGCACTGGGATGGGGAGCAGGGGGAGGAATAGGAGGATCCATGGACTTTGCTGGTGTGAATGAAAATGGCTCCACATTGGCTAGTATATAAGAAGGCTTGGTTCCTGGTGGATGGATTAGGAAGTGTGACCTTTTGGAGGATGTGTAGCCTTGTTGGAGGAAGTGTGTCATTGGAGGTGAGTTTTAAGGTTTCAAAAGCCTATATTAGTCCCTATCTACTTATCTATCTATCTATCTATCTATCTATCTATCTATCTATCTATCTATCTATATCTATCTATCTATCTATCCATCTATCTCTGCCTCCTGCCTGGGGATCAGGATATAAAGCTCCAGAACCATACCTGCCTGCCTGTTACCACTC
Organism: Mastomys coucha; assembly: GCF_008632895.1. Lineage (NCBI taxonomy): Eukaryota > Metazoa > Chordata > Mammalia > Rodentia > Muridae > Mastomys > Mastomys coucha. The sequence continues at coordinate 19,088,966 of NW_022196900.1, read as the reverse complement.
TCCCCACCATGATGATCATGAATTAATTCTCTGAAACTGTTAGCAATTTTCCAATTAAATGCTTTCTTCTAAGAGTTGCTTTGATCACGATATCTATTCACAAAATAGAACAGTAATTAAGGCAGCTATCCAGCCAGCCTAGCCTAATTGGTGAGCTTTAGCCAAATTAGAGATCTGTCTCAAAGGAGGTAGATAGTGGTTTGCGGGGCTCTTCAGTTTTTTGTCTGACTTCCAAGTGCAGCTGTACACATGTACACATGCATCCTGTAAATATGAACACATATGCATGAAAATATAAGTAAATAGGAATGTTTAAATTGGCGTGGCTTAAGTTAGTCTCTAAAGCATGCTTTCTCATTGTTAAAGTGATCCCTGGGTGACATAGACAGGGCTCATACAGCTCTCTGTATCACCAAGCAAAATCATGTCAATGTTTGTCTCCATTTTGCCCTAATTCCTGTATGAGAGTGGAAAGCTATTTTGAAGAGTTTAGGAAAATAGTTTCTCAAACATGAGTCTAAATTTCTACAATGCAAAGAATACATCCTCATTTAATTAATCCAATATTGAAGATGCTTAATGGAGCAGGAAGATCTGGCCCTAGATCCCTGTAATAGCATATCTAATAATAAATTCCTCCTCCTCCCTGAACCCTGGAAATTGCTTAATCTCTTCTTTTAATGCATATCATTATATTGCAGCTTCCTAAGGTCTTCATGCTGGGAGTAATCTCTGATGCCCACATCTTCATCCTGTATTTAGGCTAAGCCCCATCACTTTACATGCTGACAGTTCAATTCATACCTTCCTCATTACTCTCTACCTCAGCTTAAGGCCCCATTAATTTGTTGTTCACCATAACATCAAACTAGTGGGACTCCTTGACAGTCATGTCTCTACTCCAGTGTTGTGGTTTGGATATGAGCTTTCCCCTGCAAAGGTTCATGTAGAAGGAGTGTGGTTACATTAAGCACCTCAGAACTCTGCCTTACAGTTTGGGTACATGATTGTTGGAGATACTCTCAATGTTGAAGAGAAAGGAAGACCAGGAATTCTGTGTTGAATTCTTGAAATCTGTACTTTTGATAGAAAACAAAGGAGGTTGTTATTTACTCAGTTTATCAGAGAAAAAAATACCAGGCTGGAATTCTGGGCATATCCCATGTATAGCGAAAGAATGGCTTGGACTTTCCCTAGCCTTTGCCATTTGGAGTCAGAAGAGCAGTGCCAAGGCAATTACTTTGCCTAGCTCTTTTTATAATACAGCTGCTGTCTGGTCCCCTAGTACACTATAAGCCTCCATTCTGCATCCTTATTTCTTTTGCCTCCCTGAATCCTAGATCTTACCCAGAAATTGCTTATTTGGAAAGACAGGGAGAGGGAGACTAGAAATTGCCATGTGAGCCCCTACTGAACAGCAAACCTCTCCTCATTGCTGCCTATTAACTTCTTCCTCCTGCCCCTTCTTAGCTGGAGTCCTCCACACTCGAGATATACATCCCTAGAGACAGGCAGGTTTCTGAGTTCGAGGCCAGCCTGGTCTACAGAGTGAGTTCCAGGACAGCCAGGGCTACACAGAGAAACCCTGTCTTGAAAATAAAATAAAATAAAATAAAATAAAATAAAATACAAATAAAAAATAAAAATATAAATCCCTTAAAGGATCACACACAAGGCGGGAGATAAGTGTTTAAAGCCCTAGATACTTAGAAGGCTGAAGCAGGAGGATTTCTTCTTGAGCTTATGTGTTCAAGATCAGTCTTGTCAGTACAGTAAAGACATCATCTCAAAACAAAAATAACTGTTTTAAAACCCCCGAGGAAAACAATGATAAAAGTCTGTGCTATGTCATCTACAAAAGGAACTCCCTAGCAATAGGCTTTACTTCTAGATGTTTTAATTTCTCAGCTTACTCCCAGCCAGCAGCACTGTTTACATGTTCTGACTGCAGCTTACAGCTGTACGATGCAATTCGGTTCAGCAAATCACACCTAGGCCCCGAGCCAGTACTTGAATCCAAAAGCAACACGGACAACTGCATCCATCAGGCTGGGCGGCCTTGTGAGAGATGCTCTTGGCAAGACAGGGAACACTGAAGGAGGATGAGAACACTCCTCACCAAGCCTGCCCTCAGACAAGTAGAATGTGGTTCATAACCTTTACAGTGGCCCCAGTATAACCATCTTCCCTAGAGTATAAACTCAGACTACAAAAGATGTTCCTGGCATGTCATTTCTGAGATAACTTTATAAAAAAAAAATTATGGCACCAATGTAGGTGTAACAGTGTCAAGGTTGCGCTGGATTGGTTATTGGATCGATGTGGTGGGATTCAGAGGACTGGAAAGAGGAAACATCTAAAAATTAAAAGGTTCTTGGATGAGATCTGTCTAAATTGGTACACTTTTTGCCTAGGATACACTGGGTTCATTCACCAACACCCATAAAAATAAGATTGGTGGAGCAGGCTTGGCTACATAGAAAGTTTAAGGCCAGCCTGGGCTGCATAAGGCCCAACTGGAAAGAAGGAAGGGGAAGGGGTATTCCCTAATCATGATTTAGGACTTTGCTGATAATGTAAGACATCTGTTTAACATCCTGAAGGGCCCTCAGAGGCCTGAGCACTGCAAAGGCAGACTCCAGGATGGATTAACCTTTTACTCTTCTTCCGTTTGCTAAATCATTAGAGTACCTTTCTAAGGCTTGCCACCAAGGTCTACTCCTTCTTAGGCCACTGACTCATTCCTGAGACTGGTTACCACAGTCCAACTATCAAAAAATCAAGGTCCAGCAATCAAAATTCATTTTTGTGACTTACCCAGTTGAAATACCCAATGAGAACTCACCAATGTGCCCTAGCTCATTCTAACACAGACCTCCACATTTTCCCCTCTTAAAATTAACACTTAACAAAGCCACTTGCTGCTGTTTCTGCCTGATTCAGATCCAGCTGCCTTGTCTCTTTGCCTTGTCTAATAAAAGATCTCTTTGTGCTTGCACTTGGAAATTGGTGTCTGGGTTTGGTCTATGCCTAATCAGGGTCCAGAGGGGGTCTCCCCACAGTATGTGGGTCTCATCACATTCTAACCAAATTAAGACAACAAATGGGTTGGAAATCAATGAATGAGTGAAGCATTTGGTTGCAGACGTGAGATCCTGAGTTTAATCACACACCAACGGAAGCATACTAGTGCATGGTTGTCATCTCCGCTCTGGGGTGACAGAAACAGGCTCATCCCTGGGACTCACTGGCCAATTAGCCCAGCCTAACCAGTGATTTCCAGGCCAAAGAGAGATCCTGTCTCAAAATACACAAGGTGGCTGGCTTTTGAGGAATGATATCACATGAAAAATGACCACAAGCCTCCATATTCCACATACCTATGTACACATGTGTACCCACAGGAACACATACATGTGTATGCTCAAAGCAAGCAAAGATTGAGGAATAATTGACAGGGAAGTTGAAGGAAGCCCAGGTACTCTTGTTCTTGTGGGCGGAAGGAAAAAAGTCCCTGAAGAGGGAAGAGGAGGCCAACTTGGTCAACCACCACTAAGAGGAAAAGAGGACTAAGGGACAGGAAGTGGTAATCAGTCTGCAAAGCTGGAAACCTTGAAAGGCTAGGTCATACCATAGATCTGAGAGCTAGCATGTAACCAAAGCATGGATTAGAAATGTTTCCCATCAGTCCTTCATAGAACCCTGAATTGGTTATGTTCAGTCTGACTTCATTTGATTGGTGGAGTGTTCATTTTAGAAAAATAAAACATTAGAACTGAACAAATTGTTTTCCCTAAGTACCAGCCCCCCTCACTGTCAGCTGATTGAAAGGTCAAATGCCAAATACATCATGTCTCCTTTCTTAGCTAATAATTCCCATTTGTGCACACAAATTATCAAAGTGCTTCTGTCCACAACTAGCATCACACCATCTAGCATCATCCATTGACACTGTGCTAAATGCTGACAAGATGCTGAGCCATATTGGACACATCATCAGTGTGCAACATCAGCATCCAGAGTCTTTGGAAAGACTCTTCTAGTCTAGAGAAATGCACCATTTCAGGGGAACAGCATCCTTTGCTTTAGCCTCTTTATAACTCAACAGCATGAGACAGTTCTAGATGAGTTGTACCACAGGAATGAATCAGCACGACACGGTCAAATTATTCACAGTCTATTTTTTGCAACAATCTCTTCTAGCTGATGCAAAGATAAATAAATGTGTCCTAGGCATAACTCTGATGCTCTCTGGAGATCAATTCAATTAAAATATAAAGCCACAGATATGACTTGCTTTTATAGTGCCCTGGTAATCAGCCGGATTAAGGTCTGCAAACCAACCTCACTCCTGGCCTTTGTTCAAAGCCCCAGTGTGTAGCCCAAGAGCCAGACTGGAGGTTGTATTAGGTTAGCCCGGGGAAGGGCTAGAGTGAACTGAGGACTACAGAAAGTCATGGAAATTCTGAGTTATGATCATAACACTCTATGTATAATTATATGACATACTCAGAATGATAATTTCTGTGGATTTCTGTTTATGAGTGAAGTAACTGTTTTTGGCATCAGGCAGGTGAAATCATGATTGGCTGGATCTTTCTGGATTAAGAAATACTTGGAGACTGTACTAAGCTAATGTGGCATTTAGTCAATTTTTTTATTCTTTCATATTTTTCTTTTGAAAAATATGTTTCAGATTTTAAAATAACAAGAAAAAATCAATTATTTAAACAACTATGTTTTTAAGCATGTTTAAGTATGGCCATATGGCCATAACTTAGGAAATAATATTACATATAAATTTCATATGATGTGAGAATATATATGTCCAATAATATGTAGAGTACCCTACATATGGTCTCATGTACATTTTTATTCTCATTGATGACTACAAATTTTCTTTTAATAAACAGATATAACATCACCTATGCACTCATTTGGATTAAGTTTTGCAATTTAATTGTGAGAAATAAAACTGCCAATATCTCATTTATTTATTTTTAGCTCATCTTCTAATTAAAGTCCACAGGTAAATATAAAATTTAGTTACTTAGTCAAAGTCGGTATTTATGAGGCCCTGTGTGTATGTTTCTAAATTTCCTTTCAAGTATTTTCTCCAGTATCCTGCCACATGAATTCTACTCACATGGATTTTATCACACTATATTGATGGATTTATTGATGATAAATTAATTGATGAAGAAAGAACCTACACTATTTTGTCCTTAATGTGAAACTTAACCTTTTATGAAGTGTGCTTGATGTCTGGTGTGTGTTAGACATCAGTAAATGTTGACTGAATGAGCCAGAGACTCTTAACAACCATGGTGAGTTTTGCTTATAACATAAATATAAGATCAGATTGTTTTAACTCAACAATCTGTGTCCTAAGACAATTATGATGATTACCTGTGTGGTTAAGGAGGTGGAAATGTTAATTATTTTTCTTTTCCATATTTTTATTACATTTGAGTGTGTGTCTATGCCTATGTTGTGTGTATGTCTGTGTCTGTGTCTATGTGGTGTGTGTATGTGTGTGTGTGTGTGTCTATGTGGTGTGTGTGTGTGTAATGGTGCATGTGCAGAGTTCGAAGGACAACATTCTTTCTTTCTACCACATAGGTCCTACAGATTGAACTCAGGTTGTTTGGCTTGACAACAAGCCTGTTTGTCTTCTGAGGGTTCTAATCAGTCAGTCTCCTTTCTAAATTGGATGATTTGTTCTTTGAATAATGCAGATATGTTCCTACTGAGAGCATGGAAGTAAAAATGATACAGTTGACATTGGGGGCTGCGGAAATAGGTTAGCAATATAAAATTTACCCTGGATGCCCAAAGACCTGAGTTCTATTTTTAGGCCTACCATAGACAGTTGGCATCAAAACTAGGTCCACACATAATGATTGAGTACATAGCTTTATGACATGTAGACCTAGTCTATTCTAAGCTGGAAAGAATTATGTACATACTTTTTAATATAGTCCCACGTTTAATTAAATTGTGTTATAAAATTCTACTAAACCATGAAAGCATGGATAAATGTCTTCAGAGGTTAGTACTGATGGTACCCAGCCTAGGAATCTTCCAGGGAAATTGAGATTTATTTTTCAACTGGGCTTCTGATTTCTCTTAAAATTATCATTAGCAGGATGATGTTAATATGCTCCTGTACTTACTCTATTGGTCTCTTTTCTGAGTCTTTTTTTTTAACCTATTCTTATAGTTCATCCTCAGGAGAATGCTATAAGGCAGGTGCTAGCACCTCCTCATTCGCCGATGAAGAGACTAAGTTTGTTTCAGTCAAGAAAGCCTGACCCTAACACCTGTGCTCTCAGCCATCACCCATGGATTCCCTCAGCCATGTGATGGAGATTTGTTGCATGCTTACAAATGTGCCAGGCACTGTGCTGGGTTCTAAGAGTCCAGTGTTGCTCAAAACAAACATGACACCTGCTCTCTTTGAGGAAACGCAAGAAATAAATATGGAAGCACAAGTTGAGGTAATAGCTATAAAGAGAAATTGCAGGGAGCTCCAGGGTGCTCTGAAGGGGCTCTTCCTGAGCTAAGACAACCAGCAAAGGTCTCTCTGGGAGAGTGATAATTAAGCTAAGAGTGGATGGATTAGCCAAAGTTGATGAAGAACTGGGAAAGAATGTGCCAGGCTCTGAGAAGAGTGTGGCAGAGAGTTTTCTAATCCCTTGACAAGCTCTCAGATGGAGATCCATCTTAGCCCTGGGCCATTAAAGATCAATTTCTCTGTGTCCCCCTCTTCTGACTTTATATTCACTACATGTACTTTTAGGGACACATATTTGCTTTCCATTCAGTTTGACAATAAGGAGAATGTGCTGACTGGACAAGCCTTTGCTACCTTTGTTTGTTATGAGAGTCCTTCCTCCTTGCAAATTAATAAACCCATGTTATAGCAATCTTGAGTGAGCTGTCTTCTTGTGAAGCCTGTCCACTGCCGTGGTCTGGACTCTGCACTGTTCCTTTCCAGTTCCCACCAGCCTTCCCTTCGATACTCAGAATGATTTGGTCTTGACCACCCTCACTCCTCCATGTGCAGTTCTAGAAATAGGTCATATTTGGTTTAAAAGAATGATATTTTTTAACCGATAATTGATTTAGTGAGCACATACTCCTTGATTATATTGATGGGGTTTAGTGAAAAGAGACTCCATCTGGAAGACAGTCTGAATGAAATCATGTTCGGAGTATTTGGGGAGGAGAAAACAGAGACCATCTTGCCTTGGCAGTCATGTGCTGAGTGACTAATGCTGGTGTTCCTTTATGAGACTGTTTTATTATAAAACTGTAGTAAACCGTGCTGGCGTTTCCCCACAGCCAGCATGGAAATGAAACTTACTCATAATATTTACTTCTTCTCCAGAGTGCCTTAGCAGACCTGAAACATCTGAACTAACAAAAGTCCTCCAACTTATAATATGTCCCAGCTGCTCTGAGGATTGTGTGCGTGCCTGTGTGTGTGTGTGTGTGTGTGTGTGTGTGTGTGTGTGTGTGTGTGTGTGTGTGCGCACGCACCACAGAGGGGATTTCCTTGTATTTATTCATTTATGTGCCCTTTGCAGTAGGGCAAGCTCCGTCCAACTGGAATTCGATGTGTCCTTTACTGAGCATTTGTTATATGTAGAACGTTGGCTCTTCTCTAAAATGTCTTCCAAGCAGTGCACAGCTGAGAGCCATGAAAGATGAGATTGTATATTGTTTAGAGACAGTGATATGACTGAGTGGTATTTTCATAGTCAACAATTCATTTTTCTGCCAGTACAGAATGCCACATTATTAACAAGTGGGTATTATCTGGCAACGCTCATGAAAAGATACATTTGTGTAACTGTTTTCTATTATTAATTGTTTATGAGCAGCTGGTTAACTTTTAATATTACAGAGATAAAAATCATGAGGGGCTCTGTTGAATTTGCTTCTTTATTTTTTACTTGTCTTCTCCAAGTTGGGAGAACAAAGCAAGACAGGTCATAAATGTCTCAAATTTGAAAAAAAGTGTAAGGGGTACAAGAAAAACCCATTACTTGTCTTTCTCACCTCCTCTCTAAACAGGAGCATTTATTTAAGTAACTGAACTTAACTCTGGGGTTACAGTAATGGGCAAATCTCTGAGCAAGAAACTTGCAGCCTGGCCAAGGAGAAGAGTAATGACATTAACGATTGATAATGAATGCAAGGCTTGGGGATTTAGCTCAGTGGTAGAATGTTTGCCTGGCAGAGATCATGGGTTCTAACCACAGCACCAGAAAATGACCACAACATGGTGAGCTGGGGGCATAGGTCAGTTGATGGAAGGCTTGTCTAGAACACTTAAAAATCTACCTTCTCTATTCAGCTCTACAGAAACAGGACACAGTGGGGCACGTGTGTAATCCTAGCAACAGGAGGTGGAGACAGGAGGATCAGAAGTTCAACGTCATCCTTGGCTTCATAATACGTTTGAGGCAATCCTCGGGTACATGGGACCCTGTCTGGAGAAGTAGTAGGCAGATTGTAAGGAGGGAAGAAGGGAGAGGGGACAGTGTCAGAGAGGTGTGATGAGGACACATGGGAGTCTGAGAGGATGCTCTCAGAGGTCGGTCGGAGCTGAGAAGACCTCAACTAGGCATGTAGGAGGTCAGGAAAAAGACTAAGCTCCCAGGAAGTGGATTCCATAGGATGCAAGGATATGAGAACGAGTCTTGCATGGTTTTTCTTTCATTTTGTTCATTTCATTCTTTTTCCATTATGTGGCTGCTAAATGAAAGCTATGTATCAAAGGATGCAAAGGGAAAAAAATTAAAAGAAATAGATGGGATCACTTTGGCTAGTAGAGGGAGGTGGGCACCTGACCCAGAAAATGGTGGCATCCTCATCATCCATCCATTACAGGGTTGAAGAGACCTACTGAGAGAACATTGGTCAATACTGACTTTCAAATCACTTGCCTCAGAGATAAGTCATTTCAAAGCTCAGTAAGGTCATTTGAATGTTGAGAGCTTGGGCCAGCAGATCATAGGAAAGCCTCCATTGCTCACCAGGCCTCAATCCTGCATCTGCCTGTGGGAGACAGGACAGGACTCAGAAGTAGTTCTCCAGAGAGGCCCAAGTCATAGATGGCACTACCAAGTCTCAGGTTGGGTTCCTATAGGCAGAGATGTTGCAGAGCGAGGACCCTAACCTCAGAGTGCTAAGGATGGTGGTGTAGGGTGACAATGGGACAATGGGAATGGGGTCCAAGGTTACACCATGTGGCATATAGTGTGCAAGCTGTGGGAGACAGTCTTGAGACACTCCAGAAGAGACTCCCATGCCATGACTACCCACTCCCACATCCCTTTGTGTGCCTCATGGGTTACTCTTAGACCTCATCATATCAGCTCAGGAGTGGAACACTTGCCTAGTATGTGTAAACTTGTGGGTTCACTCTCCAATAACAACAACAACAACAACAACAACGAGTTAGAAAAAGCAGAAACGAGTTTTTAATTATGTGTAAATAAGTAAACAAAAATCTAAAGTTTCTAATGCAGAAATTCACCACTGCTAAAGTGTGTGTGTGTGTGTGTGTGTGTGTGTGTGTGTGTGTGTGTGTGTGTGCATGTGTGTGTGACGGGCACACATGCACAGACGTGTATTTTTTGCTCCTAAGTCTCCAGGCCCTTCACCCTTCCATTTTCAGGACCTGCTATGGCATCAAGACCCTGTCTATCATTAATGATGCTGCAGCTTCCAGATTCTACTTTCCCTGTAACTAAAGCGTTGCATGATCACATGACCCACATGAGCCAATAAGATTCTTCACGCAAAAGCAAAACACAGTGTTGTTTTAGCATTCATTCATCATGGTGCATGGTGGCAGCAGAGTCTGGGGAATGGCCAAGGTGACAGGAAGTCACAGAGTCCAGTGGCTCCTGGGCTGAATTTGCAACAGTGCCTCCCGGCCACTTCCTTGTTCTTCTCTCATATTTCTAGTTTAAGTATTTAGACTTGCGGTTGATTTCTTGAGCTTCACACTCTTCCTGAAAATTCTTCAAAGCGTACATTAGATAGAGCTGGTGTTGGTTGTTGACAGTGAAAATAACAGACAACAAAATGGGTATTTTGCAGGTTGTTTTGTTTTGTTTTAAGCTCTGCCTGATGGTGTACTTCGTACTGCCCCATGGATAGAATTTTCATAGGCATAAAAAGTTGTTGTCATAACTTCTGAAGGCCCAGCACTGTATTCTCCCCAAATTGAAGCTCAAGCGATTGGCATTTAGCTACCATGTATCATTATATTATAGCACCATGTATTGTGCCCACTCATTGCTCATAGATGATCTCCCAACAGCCTCCTCAGCATCAACTGCGTCTTGCATTCGTAACTGATGATTCGCCCTCCTGACAGAAATCTTGAGCTCCACCATTGAGTTTGATCTCATCATGGCTTACATGCTGGGCCTTGCACTACATCTCACAGCTGAACCAACTTCAATATGTGACCTATTTAATGCAGTGCAAGCAGGCTTTGGTTCTACAGTTGAATGTAAGTCAATTGTAGCTTGCACACGTGGATGTCATGTGGTCTTAGTCAGATCCTGTCAGGGCTCAAAGAGGGTCATGCTTGATTTATGAGTTCTTGATAGCACTTAGCTTTTTATTTGGATTTAGAGATAGCTCTAAACACATCAATCAAGTGAGCTGTTTTAAAATCTTTCTTCTCAGCTGTCCCTGGTGCCAGATTGTCTAACAAATAGAGGCATAGACAGATGTAATTTGTGGCTGGTGGAGACAATTCTGTGTCATGCAGCAGGCCCAGCTGGTGGCACAGTCCAGAGCCCAGTCTATGCCTGACTCACAGGCAGTGAGTAGACTTCTAACTCATACCCAAATGGACGTTTAACTCACCCACATGTCAAGTAATGAAGATTTGCCGCAGAAGATTGACTTAAACATTTGTTTAAAACTTGACAGCTGAACTTGGCATTGTATTATAACATGCTTTTGCATATCACACTGTTCTTACTGGATTAAAAACTTGACGTCTATGGTAACTTGCAAAATAGAACTTGGGCAAAATAATAAGCAGGATATGTGATATCTCGTGTATGTACCAGACACGCATAAACAGACATTCCAGTCCCAGAAACTTCAATAGGATTACAGAGTTTTGCTCATGATAGCAGGGTCAGAGAATAACCAGGATTTGTATGCAAATAACGTTCATGCATAAACATCAGGAATGAGATAGTGCTGTTTTCTAACAGAATTTAAGGGTAAATATTTGTTACAGGGCTTGTCACTGGCTACTCACTACAGTGCACAAGAAGCTTATTTGAAGTAATATTTTTTTTTTTAAAAAAAGGGGGAGAAAGACTGTTTAACAGGAAGAACAAAGGATAAAAAAAAGTATAGAGCAACTAGAAATCTCTTTCTCAGAGCTCAGAAAGCAGCAAATACTAAATCTCAATATGGAAATGAGGCGTCTTAGAGTTGCTGCATTTTGGTGTGTGAAGTGCAATTAACAGCTACTTCTGTGACAAGGGGCCTGGCACTAACCAAACTACAAGTGATTAAAGCGATGCTTTATTTCTACTGTTCTTTAGTTCTTGACAAGGAAGTTAAATCAAAAGCACTAATAGCCCCCAGTCTTCCAGGCAGGCCCTGCAGGGTGCCTGTGTGCTCCATGATCTCCCTGCTTGATTGTCAGGGTCTAGTACAGCCTAAAGCCTTGGTCCCATCCAGATGTGTCAAAGTTTTATTAGGAACATCTGGGTCCCTAGGACACCCTACTAGGTTACCAGGAAATTTGGGTAGGAATGGGTTGGTAACCTTCATGCATTATAAAAATCAGGACTGCTGATAAAAGACGCAAAGCTTTGAAAGGCTAGAGTCCTGCACCTGTCCTGGTCGCTATCAGCCAGCTGCACGGGTACACCCAAGAGAATTGCCCGGAGGCCTCTGAACCTAAGCAAGCCGTGCCCCATGGGAATTTGAGGCACAGCTGTGCACGTGCCTAAATTCCGTTTCTCAGGTGGCATAAGTAAATGTCTCTGAAATATGCAGCGTGACCTGTGAGTACTACTCTCTGCGTCTCTCTGAGTCTGTAATGCAACAGGTGTCAGAACCTTCTTAGGAAGCCTGAAGTGAGAGCAAGGGTCTTTGTTGAGGTCAGGGTCCAGTTGTTCACTGGGATTCCAGTGTTCCCGTAAGCATATGAATGTTGTACGAGGGCAGTAGAAAGTGGACGGGAGGGTTCTGGGGGGGGGAGGTGGTTGAGGAGTCTGTGTTGCCAGGAAGGATGTGTTTTGCTCTGTGACTGCTTTGCCAACCTCATTTATCCCACAGAGACACTCTGATCCAGATGACACAGGCTAAATGGGACATACATTGGCCTGATTCACCTTTAAAAACTGAAATTAGAAAACTAAGTATTCTAATGATAATTATTGTTATCAGTGGCATGAACAGGCCCTCATTCATAGGTGGAGATTGTAGAAATGTTTGTTTGCAACAGGGCCTCACTACACAGTCCTGGCTGACCTGAACTCCTCATGTAGACCAGGCTGCCCTGGAACTCACAGAGATCTGCCTGCCTCTGCCTCTTGAGTGCTGGGATTAAAGGTAAGCACCACCATGCCTGGCCAGCTTAGAGATGTTAAGAGCTCTATAAAGTCAATACTGTTAGATTAACCAATCCCACATTAAGGACTCTGTAAAAGACAGATATGCAGGAGATTTCCATCTTTATTTTTACTGTTATGAGTTAAATCTGAAATGTCGCCTTAGGTTCATATTTGTGATGCTTGGTGCCCAAGTTACAGTGTTAATTTGAATCTATACCCCATTAAAGCCATAATACATGGGTCATAGGCCTGTGGTTCCCTGAGAGACCTTTGGAAAAGGTAAGGAACATGAAGAAAGCCCTCAAACCTGATGAAAAGATGGAAATTTTCAATCACTCTCAAATGTGCAAGTTACCAGGTCCTTTTTCATAATCAATTTGAAGTAATTCCTTAAGTTCAAAGAATATATTCTATAAATATTAAATATGTTCCTCACAACTAGGAAATTAGCAGAAGCATGCTTAGGAGGTACTACTTATGAATATAAGATACTGGAAACAACCTATGTTTTCTGTTAACATGCCATTTCTTAGTTAAATTATGATATATTTATACAGACCTAGAAAGTCACATTACTGAGAAAGATGTAATTACACAGTGATTTGATGATAATAGCGTGTTGTTTTTGAAAACCTAGTTAGTAAACTCCTGTGGGTTCCCTTCTCATCAAATACATTTACATGAAATTTGGCAATATTAACATGCTAAGATTGGTTTCTTATCAAATTATGCCTTATTTTCTTAATTTTTACAACCCATATTTGGAATGAAAGTAGCAACTGTTAATCATTTTAAATATGTTATTTCTGAATTTTATGCAGCCAACTAGAGTTCCTTCAGATTAGCAGCGCCATCTGCTGATCAACTCATACAGGTAAGTAAATTCAGAGACAGAGGAATTTATCAAAACCAAACTAAAAGGATTGAGAAGAAAAGTGGGGAAGAAGCAGGAATCCTGTGGAAGACTGACTTAGTTCAACCCTTGCATGAGGTACCACTAACACTCCTCAGAACAGTTAAGCATGAGCTCCATCGTTTATCCTTTTGATGGGCCTTGTTATTGGGCCATCTTCAATTCACATTCACCCCTTTTTATGGATGCTGTCAAAGACAGGATGGGAGCTATAGACAAGAGTGTAGGTGAGAGAGCAAGCTGTAATGAACAGTAGGTCCCAAGGCCCAGGGTAAAGACAAACAGCCAAATAAACAATGTTCGTGTGGGAAGGGGCATGACAGACTAGCTTAGAAGTGAGGTCACAAATGTGCAGAATTCTTCAGCACATGTAACTAGAAAAGAAGATACTGATGGATCTTTTCTGTAGGCTGAAACATCTGGCACAAGCAAGTGTGCCAATAGCTTAGAGGAAATAATAAGAGGCATTATTACTGTTTACTTATTATATCACCTGTATTTTTTGTTCACAGAGATATAATGAATGATTTGCCCAACACTTTCTCAATTCCAGGTACTCTATGTTTACAGTAATTCTCAAACCTATCCCTCTTGCTAATGAAGGCAGATCCACTAATGTATTAGTACTAATGCACAATGAACTCAGTCAATAGTCAATAAGATCCTTGTGATTTGAAAGAGGATGCCCCTAACAGCTTCATATATTTGAATGTTTGGTTCCCATCTAGGGAAGAATGTTTGGGGAGAATTGGGACGTATGGCCTTGTTGGAGGGGGTGTGGGCTTGGAGGAGGTGTGTCACTAGGGGTGGGTTTTGAGGTTTCAAAAGCTTATACCAGGCCTAGTCTTGCTCTTTCTGCCTCCTGCCTGCCAATCAGGATGTAAGCTCTCAGCTACTGCTCCAGCACCGAGCCTTCCTGCCTACCACTGTGCTCCCGATAATCATGGACTCTGCCTTTGAGGAAGCAAGATCCCAATTCAACGTCTCCTTTTATATGTAGCCATGGCCATGGGTTTCTCTTCACAGAAGCAGAACAGCAACTAAGCTTCATCTTAGTAACTCTGACACCCATGCTACAGCCTTACAAAGGTCCCAGGACACAATTGTTATCATTGTTCTACATAACATATTTTTATTTCTATGGCAAATTTAGGTATACTTACGTATTTGCAGTCTCCTGTCCCCTGGCTTGCTTCCAAATGTTAGTAAGCAGTGGTTTTGTACCTCACCAGCGTGATCCCTTCTGTATGCAGATGCCCACGGATGCCTCCAGTCATTTGTTAAGGAAGACTGCCTTTTTAGAATTCTCAGCTGTATGTTCATTCACTTTACTGAAAAGATAGGTGTGAACCTGTAGTAGGAGTAGATCTTGGACTGAAGAAGTAGCCAGCTCAGTTGGTTGAGTGCTTGCCTGGTGGGCACAGAGACTTGGATTCCATGCCCACCACAGCATCAGGCTAAGAGTGATGATGACACAGATTCACAATCCCAGCACTCAGGACGAGGCAGGGGGATCAGGAGTTCAAGGTCCTTGACAGTACAGTGTGTTTGAGGCCAATGATATGCCCAGCCTTCTCTCTCAAAGACAGACAGATAGGCACAGGCAGACAGGCAGACAGACAGGCAGACAGGCAGATAGACAGACAGAGACAGGAACAGAGAATAGGCTTGTACACACACACACACACACACACACACACACACACACACTATTAATACTACACAAAGATCTGGTCTGTGACTATGTCCTATTAGCAAAATTTACTATGAGCATGTTGATTAGCTCTGTGGAATTGTTCACTTTTAAAAATATACAATAACAGGGCTGGACAGATGACTCAGGGGTTAAGAGCAGTGGCTGCTCTCCCATAATACCCAGGTTCAACTCCTACTACCCAGTTCTGTCACTCCAGTGCCAGGGAACCCATTGCCCTCTTCTGAACTTCTCGACATCAGGCATTCACATGGTACAGAGTCATACACACATGTACATAAAACAAGTGAATAATAAATAAATAAAAAGTGCACAATGCTGTAAGCAGGTGAGGCTGAGCCTTGACATCCCTAATCCAGGGTCTGACTGACTCTTAAGCTAGGCCGGGAGGCATGAGGCATCAGGATATGATCACCTCTGTGTGGAACTTCCTCAGGCATGTGGTTCCACAACAGGGCAGTCTGATTATCATAACGCAACTGGGCAGCACATGTAGATTGGGAGTTATCTGAAAACGCATGACATGAAGAATCTGGTGGCTGTTTCTAGGCTAAGAGTATAAGACTAGTATAAGACTAGGCTTGATTGAACATAAAAGTTCTACTTGTTAAGAGCAGGTTGGGCCATGGTAACTGAGTATAACTAGAACATAAAACTTATTTTGGAGTACAAGAAGCTCTTGGAGTCACAGGGTGACCTTAAACCTAGCCCACTCACCCTCTGTGAATGTTGACGTAATTGTAAACATGTCTAACTCCATTTTTTTTAGCAAGTGTTGATCATAAGGGGACTTATGTCAAAACTGGTACTGCCTTTGCAGTCATTTCTGTTACATCTTGAACACTGTCCAAGAAAGAATATTTGTGAAATAAAAAAATTAGACTTGTTTTATGGAAGTCAGCATACACTCACAATAACATTTAAGTTCAGATCCAATAATCTATATTTTTAATTATTTATGAAATAAACTATGTTTTTCAGTAATAGTTGAAAACATGTTAAAATGTATCATGTACAATTAAGTTCTGGAGAATCTGGAGAACCCAAGGAAGTTGTAGTAGTTAAAATTGAGGTCTCTCAATATATGTTCTAGAGATAAACATTGGAATGAGAACAAATGAGCTACATAAATCTCAAAACAACTTCCATATGTGAACTTCATATTTTCCATACACTTAGAAAAGTGAAGAAAAAGTACCTCTGAACTATGTCACAGGAATGAGGAAAATACTTCGGAAGAATGCTAAGTCTTGAATCTGAAAAGTCCCCCAAGTGATTGAACATTTGGTCCCCAGCTGGTGGCACTGCTTTGGGCAGTTGTGGATCTTCTGAGGCACAGACCTTACTGTGCCTCAATTCTAACCCACTTTCTGCTTCTTAGCCAACCGGGAAGTGGACAAGTTGAGCAAATAGTTCCCACTGCCATCAAGTCCACGGCGCCTTCTTCTCCACTGTGATGGACTAAACCTACCAGACCTAAAGAAGTGGATCCTGCTCCTGGCAGCTACTCCCAGTGGCAGATACAGGGAGCAAAGCCATCTGGAGAAGTGTTGAGACTAGGAATCAGGCAGCAGGCTCTGTGGTGAACTGCAAATGACTCCCAAACAAAGAAACTGACCTCAGGTGTGAAACACTGAAAGGAAGTGTTGACTTTAAGAAGGACTCAATAGTGGGCACCAGATGAGATGAGTCAATTATGAGAGCATGTCTTTCAGAGAGATAAAGGATAAAGAGATAGAAAGGATACTCTAGTTGGAAATTCCCTGAGAATGAGAAAAAGAAGCACAACCTAGGGGTTTAGGAACCAGGAGAAGAGAAAGTCAACAAACTCACATCCCTCTCCACCCTCTAAAGAAAAACAAAACCACCCAGGAGGAAGTTGTCCCCTAGACTTCCCTTCAAGGGATGTAGAGCGACTAAATTTATATTTTTATTGATGTGCTCATAAATTTGGGAGTTATATAACTACTGTATCTCTTTTTTTTCAGATTGTTTTCAATTAATAATAAGCTAGGAATGTGGTAAAGAACAATTACCTCAGGGATGATTTTTACTGTGGTGGTTTGAATAGGTTTGACCCCATAAATTCATGTGCCCATAGGGAGTTGCAGCACTATTAGGAGGTGTGGGCTTGTTGGAGTAGGTTTGGCCTTGTTGGAGGAAGTGTGTCACTGTGAAGATGGGCTTTGAGGCCTCCTAGACTCAAGCTATGCTGAGAATGATGGTTTCCTCCTGGGTGCCTTCGAATCGAGATGTAGGTAGACTCTTGGCTCGTCCAGCACCATGTCTGCCTGTAAGCTACCATGTTTCCTGCTATGGTGATAATGGACTGAACCTCTGAACCTGTAAGCCAACCCCAATTAAATGTTGCCCTTATAAGAGCTGCCTTAGTCATGGTGTCTCTTCACAGCAATGAAACTACGACACTTACTAAAGCTTTGCCCTGTCGCTTTGAGATAGTTCTACTTTATGAACACTAAGGCATAGTTCTAAATCTACAGTCCAATGAGCTGTGAACACATTCACAAATGTGTAAGCAACCAGCAGTCAAGAAACAGGACTCCTACCACCACTGGGAAGTCTCCTATGACTCTCATGATTGATACTCTGTCCCCAGCCTAAACCCCAGGCAACCAGTCTTCTTCTCTCTGTGGTGGTACCATGACCTTTGCTGCAGTGTGACAGAAGTGTGAGTGATGCCCATGGAGACCACTGTGTCTAGGTTCTTTCTCTTAGTGAAATTTGCTTCTGGCAATCACATATGTAACTGGGAGCAATCAGAGTTCACTACTTCACCTAAGTATTTTTGTAACAAGACAAAGTCAAGTTAGCACAAATAAATATTGAATGAGGACTCTATTGTACAAGTTTAGTATCAGCACTAAAATTATCATTATCTAAGCAAGGGTATGTTAGATTTAAATATGCCTTGGCTGGTGATAAGTCTATAGAATATAGACTTGTAGTTATGAGACATTTTATATTTTTCCAAAATGTATAATGGAATAGGTAGGAAAGCATTTTTAGAGAAAAAACAATGCTTAGATGTGTCTATGTTTTATATATATTGTATACTGTATATATTCACAAATGCTTTAAAAATGTACATCAGGGGGCTAGAGAGATGGCTCCATGGTTAAGAGCACTGTCTGCTTGTCCAGAGGTCCTGAGTTCAATTCCCAGCAACCACATGGTGGCTCACAACCAGCTGTAATGGACCTGATGCCCTCTTCTTGTGTCTGAAGACAGCTACAGTGTATTCATGTACATACAACAAATAAATATTTTTTTAAAAAAAACTACACATCAATTCCCACTATATCTATTGAGAATGAGAAAGATAAATTTCTAATTTTTGTGAAGGACAAATGGGACATACTGAGTAAGAAAAGACAGTAAGCTATAAGACCCTGTAAGGTTGGGATGTAATGGCAGCCTAGGGAGGAATTGAGGAACTTCCATTCTAACGCACAGCAGCATTCCAGAAGGACTTCAGAAACAAGAGCAGACTTGATAGCTCAGCTACGAGGGCTCCGTTCAACACCACTGCCCACATTCTGTGGATGAGATCTGAATTACAGAAAAGCTGGGAATAGATTAAAGCCAATATCTGGAAGGTTTGTTCTCCTACCCAAATGAAGGACCAAAAGAACTCAGCGCATGACTCTCTTAGACCCAGGCCAGAGAGGCATGCAGTTCTGTCTCCAGCTTGCAGAAGATACTTAACGATGTTTACTGTTAGGTAAACATCTTCCTATGGTACAACACTGAGCATTTAGATGTGACGATAATGAATACTGGACTAACCTTAGTATCCATACAATTGATAAGATTATAAATGAATGAAATGATACCTAAAGAGAACAGGAGAAAACCAACATCATCATTCACTTTGTATGCCAATGACCATTTCCAAAGAAAGCCCAAATGTATGCATGCATGGCACATACACACCATTCATCAAGGGCTTCACTGCACACACACACACACACACACACACACACACACACACACACAAAATAGTGAATGAATTGATTGTTGTTTTATATCAAACAATTTTCATAATACTCATATTTATTGTTACAATATTTTATAAATATTAAAGAATATGACAAAATAAAAAAACAAAAGGTATTGCAGGTATTGAAGGGGAGTCTCTGAGAGGAGTTGGGATATGAAAGGGAAACAAGAATGTAATGTAATTCTATTTATTTAAAATATGGGGTTTTTTTTGAGACAGGATTTCTCTGTGTAGTCCTGGCTGTCCTGGAACTCACTCTGTAGATCAGGCTGTAAAATATGTTTTTAAATGTTAACAAATTCAGATAAATTGAAATCATGTATCTTTTCTCATCATAGTGCAATAAAACTTAAATCAATAAAAAAAGAATAAAAACAGTGAATGAGCAGTTTGTGTCTTTTGGCATCTTCTATTATTTAAGAAGTTTAGCCTTCTAAGATGGGAGGAGATGGAATGCTCTTGAATTAGAAAGATCATGTCTAAGAGGAAAAACACGAAACTCTACCCGAGAGAAACCCAATGGTACAAAGCACAGAATTCATTCTCCCACAAACAAGAACTTGCTTTTTATTTTGTTTTACTTGCTTTATTTTACTTTTCCATTTTCTTTTGAAGTCTTTTAGCTTCTGTTGGATTGACCACTGGAGGGCAGCAGAGACAAGATTTTTAATAAACCAGTTCTCATCACCTAACTGGCAGATTGATTTAACACATAAGTGCACACTTAGCTCTTGTACTCACTCATTTGACAAATTCACTAATTTATGACAACATATTACCTGGTGTCTTCTTGATTCCAGAACATCAAGGCATGTTTCCAAGGGTGTGCCTTCAAGTAAGAGAGACAGAGAAGTAAAGAACCACTTCTGTTGGGAGACCTTAAGGTGCTCACAGGTCAAAGGGACTCTCCAACTAGCATTTGAGTCCTAGAGATTTCCCTAAGAAGACATTCAGGGCTCAAACAAGAGGATAAGGAGGAGATGGAGATAAACCTCTGAGAAGAGAACAAACGCTGCACAGAACAGAAAGGATGAAAAACCCAGAGTGTGAGCTTTAGAGGGGCTGGGCCACTGGAAAAAACTCCAGGAACCATATGAAGATGTTCGGACTTTACCACAAAACACCATTTTAACTTTACAAAGCCAACCATGGCCACTGTGTAAAAAAGATGAATCAGAGTGGAAAATATTGTAGGACATAGACAGATCACATCTATAAAATGATGGTGAAATTAAAAAGTCTTGATCAAGATCTGCCATTTTCTCTCCAGTGAGTTTCTAAGACCGGAGCAGCCAACTGGGAGGCACAGGCCCCACGAGTCGCAGGGGAGTCGCAGGGGAGTCGCAGGGGAGTCACAGGGCGGCAGGGACATGATCCTCTCAGCTTCCAAGTGACAGAGGTGGATCAGTGACCCTCTCTGTCCCTTCCCTGCAAGTGAAAGGCCTGCCTCCAGGGAGTACTTTAACCCAGAGACTTGGGTGAGGTCTGCCATTTTCTCTCCAGTGAGTTTCTAACATGGGACCAGCCAGCCAGGAGGCACAGACCCCACGAGTCTCAGGGGAGCTGAAGGGTGACAAGGACAGGACAAGCTCTAGTCAGAGACACTAAGAACATCTACCACCAAAAATCAAGAGATGGCGAAAGGCAAACGCAAGAATCCTAAAATCTTATCTCACAATGCTGATAGAGGAACTTAAGAAGGACATGAATAAGTCCCTTAAAGAAATACAGGAGAACACAGGTAAAGAGGTACAAGCCCTTAAAGAGGAAACAAAAAAATCCCATAAAGAATTACAGGAGATCACAAGTAAACAAGTAGAAGTGCTTAAAGAGCAAACTCAAAAATACCTTAAGGAATTGCAGGAAAACACAAACAAACAGGTGAAGGAACTGAGTAAATCCAGGACCTAAAAATGGAAGTAGAAACAATAAAGAAATCACAAAAAGAGACAACTCTGAAGTTAGAAATCTTAGGAAAGAAGTTAAGAAACAAAGATACAAGCATCACCAACAGAATACAAGAGATAGAAGAGAGAATCTCAGGGGCAGAAGATAACATAG
>NW_022196900.1:19038289-19063384 GCF_008632895.1 Mastomys coucha | reverse complement strand
GAGAGGGTGGGGTGGCAGGCATGGGGAGGGGGGAGGCAACAGGGGTTTGTTCTTGTTTTTGTTTGTTCATTTGTTTGTTTGTTGGAGGGGATACTGGGAAAAGAGAAAATTACATGTAAATAAAGAAAATATCTAATAAAAAAAAGTAAAAAAAGTCTTGATTCAGTCTAGAAGCTGACTCAGAATCTATGATTGGCAGGCATTGAATATATTTCAAAAAGTGGTTTGTTGTGTTCTTAAATAGCTAACACTTCCATCTGGGTTCTCCTGGGGAGACTACTGGACATTTGCTATTCATTCGTCCACAATGTCAGCACCATTGTCTGGATGCCACTTATGGATACTTGTATATAAAACCCAATGATGTTGAGTATGACATGTTTAAATATGCACTCAAAAAGCAAGCCACTTCATCTTTCACTGTGCTGAGAAAGACTGGAAATGTCTGGGGTTTTTCTAAGATAACTTTCCATTTCAATGGGAAAGCATTGACTTTATTGAAAACGTTTTAAATTTTTTACAAAATGTACCTTAGTTTTATGTGTGTGGGTGTCTTGCCTGAACTATGAGCATGCAGTGTCCTCAGAGGCCAGAAGAGGGCGTCAATTCCCCTGGACTGGAGTTACAGATGTTTGTAACCCACCTGATTGGTGCTGAGAATTGAATCTGAAACCTCTAGAACAAAAGCTAGTGGCTTTGTTTTTTTTTTTTTTTTTTTGAGAGGAAAGAGTTTATTTCATCTTATATCTTACAGTACATTATGAATGGTAGTCAGGACAGGAAATCATACATAACTTGGAGGCAGACACTGAAGAAGAGGTCATGAAGGAATAGAGTTTCTTATTATCTTGTGTAGACTGATTTCTTATTCCAGCTGTTCATGGATGGCACTTGCAATAGTAAATCATCAGTCAAGAAAATACTCAATGATCTTTTGCCTAATAGACAGTCTGATGGAGACATTTTCCCAACTGAAGATTCCTTTTTCAGTTTGACTCCTGTTAGACTATATTCAATAAAAACAAAAAACAAAAAACAAAGAAAGAACAAAAGAAAAAAAGAAAGAAAGGAAGAGAAAGAAAGGACAAGAGAAAGAAGGAAGGAAGGAAGGGAGGAAGGAAGGAAGGAAGGAAGGAAGGACTTTCTCAAAGAACCATCTCCTTGTTCCGTTGATTCTTTGTATAGTTCTTTTTGTTTCTACTTGGTTGATTTCAGCCCTGAGTTTGATTATTTCCTGCCTTCTACTCCTCTTGGGTGTATTTGCTTCTTTTTGTTCTAGAGCTTTCAGCTGTGCTGTCAAGCTGCTAGTGTATGCTCTCTCCAGTTTCTTTTTGGAGACATTTAGAGCTATGAGTTTTCCTCTTAGCACTGCTTTCATTGTGTCCCACAAGTTTGGGTATGTTGTGCTTTCATTTTCATTAAGTTCTAAAAAGTCTTTAATTTCTTTCTTTATTTCTTCCTTGACCAAGTTATCTTTGAATAGAATGCTGTTCAGCTTCCATGTGTATGTGGGCTTTCTGCTGTTTTTGTTGTTATTGAAGACCAGCCTTAGTCTGTGGTGATCTGATAGGATAGGTGGGATTATTTCAGTCTTCTTGTATCTGTTGAAGTCTGTTTTGTGACCAATTATATTATCAGTTTTGGAGAAGATGCCATGAGATGCTGAGATGGAGGTATATTCTTTTGTTTTAGGATGAAATGTTCTGTAAATATCTGTTAAATCCATCTGGTCCATCACTTCTGTTAGTTTTACTGTGTCTCTGTTTAGTTTCTGTTTCCATGATCTGTCCATTGATGAGAATGGAGTGTTAAAGTCTCCCACTATTATTGTGTCTGGTGCAATGTATGCTTTGAGCTTTAGTAAAGATTTTTTTATGAATGTGGGTGCCCTTGCATTTGGAGCATAGATGTTCAGAATTGAGAATTCTTCTTGGTAGATTTTTCTTTTGATGAGTATGAAGTGTCCTTCCTTATCTTTTTTGATAACCTTTGGTTGAAAGTCGATTTTATACAAAATTAGAATAGCTACTCCAGCTTATTTCTTGGGACCATTTGCATGGAATTTTTTTTCCAGCCCTTTATTCTGAGGTAGTGTCTATATTTGACACTGAGGTACATTTCCTGTATGCAGCAAGATTCTGGGTCCTATTTATGTATCCAGTCTGTTAGTCTATGTCTTTTTATTGGGGACTTGAGTCTATTGGTGTTAAGAGATATTAAGGAATAGTGATTGTTGCTTCCTGTTATTTTTGTTGTTAGAGGTGAAATTATGTTTGTGTGGCTATCTTCTTTTAGGTTTGTTGAAAAAAGATTACTTTTTTATTTTTAGGGCATAGCTTCCCTCCTTGTGTTGGAGTTTTCCATTTATTATTCTTTGAAGGGCTGAATTTGTGGAAAGATACTGTGTAAATTTTGTTTTGTCATGGAATATCTTGGTTTCTCCATTTATGGTAACTGGGAATTTTGCTGGGTATAGTATCCTGGGCTGGCATTTGTGTTCTCTTAGGGTCTGTATGACATCTGCTCAGGATCTTCTAGCTTTCATAATCTCGGGTGAGAAATCTAGTGTAATTCTGATAGGTCTGCCTTTATAGGTTCCTTGGTCTTTTTCCCTTACTGCTTTTAGTATTCTTTCTTTGTTTAGTGTATTTGGTGTTTTGATTATTATGTGACAGGAGGAATTTCTTTTCTGTTCCAGTCTATTTGGAGTTCTGTAGGCTTCTTGTATGTTCATGGGCATCTCTTTCTTTAGGTTAGGGAAGTTTTCTTCTATAATTTTGTTGAAGATATTTACTGGCCCTTTAATTTGGGAACGTTTGCTCTCTTCTATATCTATTTTCTTTAGGTTTGGTCTTCTTATTGTGTCCTGGATTTCCTGGATGTTTTGGGTTAGGAGCTTTTTGCTTTTTGCATTTTCTTTGACTGTTATGTCAATGTTTTCTATGGTATCTTCTGCTTCTGAGATTCTCTTTTCTATCTCTTGCGTTCTGTTGGTGATGCTTGCATCTAAGACACCTGTTCTCTTTCCGAGGTTTTCTATCTCCAGGGTTGTCTCCCTTTGTGATTTCTTTATTGATACTATTTCTATTTTTAGATCCTGCATGGTTTTGTTCAATTCCTTCACCTGTTTGGTTGTATTTTCCTGTAATTCTTTAAGGGCTTTTTGTGTTTTCTCTTTAAGGGCTTGCCCCTGTTTACCTATAAGGGAGTTATTTGTGTTCTTCTTAAAGTCTTCTATCATCATCATGAGATGTGACTTTAAATTAGAGTCTTGCTTTTCTGGTGTGTTGGGTATCCAGTGCTCACTGTGGTGGGAGAACTGGGCTCTAATGATGCCAAGTAGCCTTGGTTTCTGTTGCTTATGTTCTTGCCTTTGCCTCTCACCATCTGGATATCTCTGGTGTTAACTGGTTTAGCTGTCTCTGACTGTGGCTTGTCCCTCCTGCAAGCCTGTGTGTCAGTACTCCTGAGAGACCAGTTTTCTCTGGGAGGAATTTGAGTATGGAGAGCTGTGGCACAGGGTCAACTCCAGGGTTCATATGGAAACCTGAAGAATCCTGTCCCAGGCTGTTCATTGGCTCTTGTGACCTGATGACTCTGGGCTGGTCTCTCTTGGGCCAGAAATTTGAGCAGAAGTGGTGGTCTTACCTGTACTTACTGGTATGCCTGCATACCTGGGAAACCAGCTCTCTCCTAGTGGTATTTGTGTATGGAGCACTGTGGCATAGGATCAGCTCCAGGTGCAGACCAAGCCAGTGCTCTTAAACCCTGAGTCATTGCTTCAGTGCCCCAAATTTATTCTACTGGTAGAACTGCTTCTGTTTGTGAACTTCCCTTTGACAAATGGTCTTGCTTATCAAGTTGTTTACATACCTGCTTACTCATGAAATCCACTAGACGCCATGGGAGTTCATCAAGGTTTGTGATTCAGTATAGAAAACCATATCTGTGTGTTTCAAAGAAAAACCGTGCCTTGGTGGTACATATAATACCCAAACTACTCTCTCCTTGAGCAAATTACAAGCATGGGGTCTAGGGAAAAATTAGAATGGAAATGTGATTATGAGGGAAGGTTTGTGCAGCTGTGTGCTTTTTGATTAACTCATCTGCTGCTTATTAAGAAATGGGCTGGAAGGGATGGAAACTCTTCTGATGTATTTTCTTTAACAAACTTCCCTGAAAGGAACTTCAGAATTTCAGGGTCTGGAAGGGGGAACTTGGTGAATATGCCAAAATACTATAGCAGCAGATGGTATAGAGCAATTTTTTTTTAAGCTGAGAAAAAGTTATATTAAAGTTAAAGGCAGTAAGTCAGGAAAATATTTGAGTCTAACGATATTCATATTTTAGGGTGATCATTTGGTATCTGTGATGTTCATTTAAAACTGTCTAACTATACCCTGCCAACTTTTATCTTAAGTCATAAGCTAGCTACAATGAGTTGCCAGGAAGATATAGAAAGGAAAAAACAAATTAGGTGAATGGCATTCCTTCAGAGATGTTTCAAAATGTAAATAATAATTGTTGACATATAATTATCAAAAACACATGATAGTTCCTGCAGCCAAACAGCTTGAATAAAAATATATCACAATGTTCTAAGCCAAAGCGAAAATAAATAAATACCGTAAGTTGAAAAGGGCTTTATTATGTACCTAAATTCATTCAAAACATTCCCTATCAACTTAGTTACATGAAAACACATTTGAACAGGCCTTAAATAACAGCAAGATCCTTATTGGCACAGTAGGGGTTATTCTCTCAAGCTGCTTGTACTTAGTAAACGTATCACATGATCCATGGATACTGGTGATTCTGGATGGCACCTGGATTAGTTAATGCAGGGAGTTATCATCTTAAATATCGGGAGGGAATTCTCCATGAAAAATAATGGTCAAGGAATGAATGGATTGGGAGATACAGGGATTGTTGGGAATGATAACTATAGTTTTTGGTACATCAACTCTGAAATGTCCACAGCCCTGTGGATGACAGATACAAATTGTAGATATTTAAACAAAATGGAGTAATGTTTGGGTTAGAAATGGAGATGTCTGCCTCGTGTATCTTCAGGCATGGAGAAAATGTGAAGTTAGAAATGGAAGTCTGTCCCGAGAGCCTTTATGTGCTGAGAAGAAAAAGCAAAAGCCTGTGAGGCCAGACAGAGGCAAAAGATGCTACATTAGAAACATAATTAATGCACTATCTATTGCATGGGTCACAAACATTTGCAAATAAGTCTAGATATTAGAGATAGTTATCACTAAAACTATCTTTTTTTTTCTTTAAAGTCTTTTGGTTAAAAGAGTGGCAATCTCTTTTCTTTAACTTCTATTTAGTCTCTGACCTTTTCATACATATAAAGAGAGCACCTTGGTCATTTGTACTCAACTCTCAATTCTCTCCGGGTACCTCCAACGTGGCCTCTTTGCCCTTTTGTATCCTCCTCACTTTTGTGTAATGATCCAGGAGTCCACCCAGAGCTGGCTATTGGATGCTGGTGGAGGCTGACCTGAACTTGTGCGGGTAACCATAGCTGTCATGTGTTCACAGATGCAGTAGCCATGCCGTCGTTGTCCAGGGAGCCTTTCAGATCACTTCTCTTCACCCTCTGGATTTTACATTCCTCCCCACCCCCTTTCCATGATTTTCTCTGAGCCTTGGGTACAGGAGTTGACACAGGCGCCCCATGTAGGTCTGAGAATGAAGTTGCTTAAGCTGTTTCATAGTAGTATGTCAGAGCCTTGGGCTCTGACACTGGGGACTGGGGGGTTCATATTTAGTATAAAATCAAACTGAATGAAAAATTAAGTATGCAAACAGAAGACATAAAATAAAGTTGTAGTTATAACCCAGAAGGCCATGGAGTAATGAGAAAGACAATATGACCATTCCATCTGGGTGACAGTTCTAGCCACAATAGCAGATGGGACCCAGGCTGGTTAGTTTTGTCACAAACAAAAGTCACTTGGGAAGAGGGAACCTCATAAGGAATTTCCTCTATCAGATTGACCTGTGGATACATCTGTGGGGCATTCTATTAAATTATTGATACGGGAGCGCCTAGCCTCCTCTAGGCAGATGGTCTTGGGTTATATAAAAAAAAAAAAAAAAAAAAAAAAAAAAAAAACAAGCTGAACAAGATATGGAAAGCAAACCAGTACGCAGCTACTCTATGATCTCTACTCAGTTCCTGCCTTCAGGATTCTTCCCTGTCTTTCTCAATGATGGACTATGAGGTGATGCTCTAAACCCTTTCTTCTCTGAGTTGGTTTCTGTCAGTGTTTTATCACAGCAACAGAAAGCAAACTAGCCCAAGCCAACCCCAGAAAAGCCTTGGGCTAGCTGTTCCTATTCTATCTTGCCCAGAGAATCTATTTAAATAGCAGTGGCATTGAGAAGATGGCTCAGTTGATAAAATGCTTGCCTCACAAGCATGAGAACTTCAGTTTGGATGACTAGAACTCACAGGAAAATAGTCAACAGGACAGCACACACCTGTCATCCCAGAAATGACGAGATAGGAATTGGAGACAGGGAGATCCTTGTAAGCTTTTAGGTCAGCTAGACCCTGGCTTACTCTGTGAAATACAGATGAGTGAGACTCTGTGTCAAGAAAAAAAAAAAGGTGAAAGGTGCCCCAGAACTGATGCCTGAGACTGTCTATGAACTATATGCATGGTGTCAGATTCACACACACACACACACACACACACACACAAGCCAGGATAGACTAGCAATCCAAAACAGCAGATACTGAAGACTATCAGCTGTTGTTAGACTCTGAAATTTTTAGTAATTGTTGGACAAGTGAAAGTGAATTAATATCAGGTTTGTTCCTCTGCCCTCGTTGCTTTATGAAAGAAACGATTCTTGCCATAGTGGAGTCTGTGTTACAATACAAAGACATCCTGTCTCAGCGTCTTCTTTAGTGAACCCCACTCACTGTGACTTGCTTGAACGAATGGGACTTCTCAGCGAAACTGGCTTGGTACAAATAAGAAGCAGACACTAGCTTCTGCATGAATCCTCCTTCACACTGGGAACTATTTCTGAGTAAAAACAGAAAGGAAAGAGAGCAGTTCTGAAGAGCAGACACTAGTCAGGAGTGTTGACAGCTTGTTCCATGATCTGGGGAGGAAGTTTTATCAATGTTTAAGCACTCCAGTGCTACTGTGAGACCTTTCACTGCGGGATATCACCTCGAACACTAAGCAAACTTGCATGTTCACAAATGATATGCCATTTGTGCAGAAATAAACACTTATAGAGTAGAAGACTACAAAATCAGTAAGCCGTTAAGTCCAACCCTAGAAAGTATAGAAAGTGGCCAGCAGAGTTAAAGCTAGACCTCTTGTTAAAAGGCCTCAGAGTAACTATTCATGAGTGTAGTCCCCCCAAACCCTGTGCTCCCAGCATTCACAATTTTTAAAATAACAGTAAATTTCTGGATTAGTTTTTATAATGGTGGCTTGCCAGTTACACTCTGGTTACACTTGAATTTCTGGCTCTCAGAGTAGACATGGGATTTGGAGTGACTGTGGAGGGTTCCCCATACCTTGCCAAAATGCTGGTGCCCTTCTTGGGTCTTGCAAGGACTAGTGAGCCCTTGGGAGAATCCCGAGCCATGTGGCCAAAGGTGAGCAGAGGCTTTCTCTTGTCCTTGGGGACACAGCAGTCTGATTGCTCCTACAATAGATGACCTTTCATTTGAGGCCTACACATCTTCTATTCCTGAACCCATGACCACATTTTTTGTAAGCCACGAATCATCATCTTCAAGGTCACCAGGAAGTAGAGATGAATGAGTAGCAGGACTCAAAACAACCTCTTCGGTTCAATTAGTTGAAGGCTTGGGCTTGCTTGTATGACCAGAAACCTGCAAAACTTAACCTCAGGTAGTAATTCTGGCTCATGAACTTCTTGGGTCAAAACTGTGAGTCTGGGTTTTTTTTTAGTTATTGTTGTTAGTTAGTTAGTTTGTTTGTTTCTTGTCTTGTTTGGTTTCAATGTCTAATGTGTCCCAGATTGACTTCGAACTCACTAGGTAGCAGAGGATGACCTTAAACTTCTGATCCTCCTGAATTCATTTATAATCCGCATTTGCTAGGATTATAGCTGTGCACACAGTGCCCTTATTCTGTGGTTCTGGGGATCAAGCTAAGAGACTTATGATGTTAGAAAAGCACCCTCCCAACTCAGATCCCTGGACCTTTTTTGAGATTGTCATCAGCTTCCATGATGTCAAATCTGGCTCAGCCAAGATCTGGAGAGAAAGCAATGGTTTCTGACCATTTAATCTAATACCTTTGAAGTTAAAATTTGAATAAAAGAAAAAAAACACAAAAGTTGTACCCCACCATTTCATTGGTATATATTTATTATAAATGCTACTGAGATGTCTGAAGACATTTGATGCAAGTGTTCAATTTACACTGGACATATTTTCCATCTCTTGCCCTCCCTTTCTCCTTCTTCTGCTTATTTGTCTTCTCTGTTCCTCTAGGTCCCTGGTGATATGTAACTGTGTCTGAGACACGTTGAACTTGAGGTCCTTCAAGAATTGGTATTCCTGGATCATCTGTCTGATCTGTTATTAAATTTGAGGATGCTCCAAACTGGTTTTCATGGTATTTGGGTACCCACCAGCAACATAAAGAATGACACAGAATCTTTTCAGTATTTTAAAGCTTAGGCCTTATCTGGGCAGTCTCCTGACTACTTACTTTATCCAGACTAATCCTGGCTTACCTCACTTCTCAATTCTTCTCCCAGAATCCCTCTCTATCCTCAGAAGTTCCACCTTCAATTTCCTGTTCTACTGTGACTGCCAGGTCTTTATTAAATCCAATCAGATACAATTCTAGGTTGCCTTAGTCAGGTGACAAAGGAACATATATTTACAAGGTATGAGACCAGTGATGTGCCATAGAAATGACAACACCAGATCCTGCCAGCATTTGGCTCTCTGCCAGCACAAAATTAACAATTGAATACACAGAGATACACCTTCACACAGCTGTCTCAACAGCTGGAAAACCCCCTCTTTCTTTCAAGGCTCCTGCATTTGAATTTTCCTTCCAACCAAATCTGCTTGGTAATGGATCAATTTCAAATTCAGTAGCACAAACCTGTAACCTTGGATGAAAGCATTGGGAGGATAGTCAAGCGTGGTAACGCCACAACAGAGTCTCACCAGTGAGGGTTTTGTAGCTCTGTGCTTGTATAGCATGTGCATCCCTGCGTTCCATCCCTACCATCTCCCCAAAAATTTAACAAAAAAAAAATATTTGTGTGTCCTTTCCATGTTTTTCAGTCAGCATTCTTTTTACTGCTTTGTTAGTGTTCATTTTGTACCTAAAAGGTGAGTCATTGGCTCTGTTAGCTTTCCATAACTATAACAAATCACCCCCAAATAATCAGTTTATAATGAGATTTTTAAAAAAAAAAAATTCAAAGGCTGTACAGGTTCATTGTGATAACTCAAACTGTGGCCTCAGAACCATTCCAAAGCATTAGCTGCTATCAGGTGCATCAGAGATTGTCATCGACAAGCATTACACTTTATTAAAATAGTAGCAGAAAGTTCACTTTGTTCCTTTAACAGTATTTCCTTTTTTTCTTTCACCTACTGGGCTACAGGCCTTCTAATGAGATTTGTGTTACAGATGTGAGAAGTATTTTGAAGTCAAAGTCAAACCCTAACTTTAATATATATAAGGACCAGGGAGAGTAAACAAACAAACAAATAAAACAGAAGAAGAATATTTGTCTTATAACACAGAAATGCAGAAAGAAAAGTGTAGTGAGGTGTCAGGGGAGTTTGGGCAGGAGTCCTGGCTGGTCAAGGTTACAGTCAGTACAGTCGGCCTCTGCTGTGGACTCCGGTCATGCAGGGAACATCAGGGTCTTGGCTCAGAAAAATGTTGGTGGTGGCAACATTTGGGTTCTTTGGAAGTTTGGGAGACCCCATCAGTGAAAAGCTTTGGTCATCATATGTTGTGCAGCAATTTCCTCTGAGATAAAACCATCCATGGAGGGAGGGAAGCCATTAAGAGACAAGATATCTTAAAGGCAAGTGGTGACACATCCACTTTACAGGAGGATCTTTCAGGTCAGGAAATAAACAACTGAAAAACCTCAGGAAGTCTCTGAAACAGACCAGAATCACTAGATCGCGTTCACCCCAGGCATACACAAGCAGTAAGGACTGCTGAGAGCCACTCTCAGACAAGACAAGCTGGCTAGAAAAGGTTCTGACCATCAGAACCACTTAAAGAAGACTCTCTAACCCTCAAGTCATGCAATGAGCACCACATCTCCAGCTTTCATAGGCTATCAGTCATGTTGAGGTGGGCTGTTGGTGATATACCTGCCTCAGGGTTACTTCTGCTCCTGTAAGCAATCCCATGCCCATGCTCCTCTAAGTAACCCCCATCCACTAATGGCTTCAAGTTGAACTTCAGTGGTATATTTGCTTTGTCTGCCATTGGTTTCCAGTCTAGATTGAGTAGACATTTGTTCATATTCTCCCCCAGGAACAATGTCACTTAGTGCTGGAATACAGATTAACATAATGATGAGTCTGGGAGGAGTGATTGCATAGCCCTGGTTATGGATAGCAAGTCAAGCAACTAAGGCTGAGCAGCCCAAGGATGGAACATCCATGGGAGCAGGGGATGAATCTTATATGTCTGCCTTTCCCTATATGGTATAGGACAGATAATGTGCTTTCTTGCTAATGCCATTGGTTATGTGGCTTTTATGATGGAAACTGAGATAAGCAACTAAGACTAAGTCCTCTATATAGAGGAAAAGTCTGTGTTAAGAGTCCATAAGAGAAACCCTGATATGACTAACTTTCTCCATATGATATATGATAGTGTGCTTTTTTTACAAGGTCATCAGTCATGTGACCTTCACAATGGCTGCTGACACATGCTACCATGTGACAGAGACTGAGTTCTCTACTCAGAAGTAAACTCTAGGTGGGGAGTCTGTGGGACTAAATCCCAGTGAGGCCATCTTTCTTCATATGGTTTGATGTAGCATTCCGGCTTGCTGAGTGGTATCTGGTGTATGAGTATAGAGATGCCCTAAAAAAAAAGAAAAAGGTTAATGGTTCAAAATAAGATGTAAGAGTATTATCGCACTGTTACAGGAGCTATCACTATGTGAAGTAAAAACTGTGTCTAAGTCTGAGACCAGTGCTCAGTGGGATTTGCTTGTGTAATAGATGACTAGATAGAGAGGTATACAAGAACAAGAGAGTGCAAGTTAGTGTGCGCTGAAGAGGTCCTGATTCAATCCAGAAGATTTGGACTCAGGGAAAGAATCAGTGAGTGACAAGAAAAGTTACATGGTAGGATCAACGGAAGATGTATCTTAGGTTAGACCTTTCATTTAAAAAGAAGACAAAAAAATCTGTGATTCCATATAAAGTCAGGCCTAATATTAATCCTGTACAGAAAACTTTGGGAATTGTGGAATGCTTGGGCCCTGACCAGACCGCATTGGAAAGGACTGAACAGTGAAATGTTCTTCCCACCTAGCTTGTAAGCCTATGGATTGTGGGCCAGGTGAGATCAGTTTAAATACCTAAGAAGCAGGAAACTGAGTGATACAAACCCCTCTCTGTCCCTAGAAAATGACTGAATAACATGAGGCAACAGGAGGAAAACCAGTCCTCAGGGACTGGTTCATACAAGCCATTAAAAACACAGGCTAGGCCCCAAAGGAGGAAGACATACACAGGGTCCCAAGAGCCAGATGTAGGTTTAATGAACGTATAACCCAAATGAGGTGAACACAGGCCTATCCCAAAGGAGGCAAACACAAGCAGAGCCTAAGGGGACAGGTACTGTGCAAACTTTGGCCCTAGATTTAACTGAACAGTTCTAGACAGCCCCATCAAACTTACCATGGGTTGGAAATACAAAGAGACCCCATGAAAATGGCCCAAGAAAACAAGCTTGGACAACCAAGGGAGAAAGACTGTGAATTAAAAAGAGCCTAACAGTCATTTCCATGGACTCCAATGAAATCCAGACCATCATTAGAGAATACTTGAAAATTTATTCCAAAAAGCTGGGAAACCTAGATGAAATGGATAGGTTTCCAAGTGCATACCATCTATAGAAATTAAAGCCAGGAGCTTTAAAGAAATCAAATTGACTCATCACAAGTGATGAGATTGAAATGCAAAGCCTCCCCTCACAAAAAAGCCCAGGACAGAATGCATTATTTCCTGAATTTCATAAAACTTTTGAGGAAGATCTCATAGTAATGCTTCTTGTTCCAAAATATAGAAAGCAAAAGAATGTTACCAAATTTATTCTATGAAGTCAGCATCATCCTACTACCCAAACCAGTTGAAGTCACAACAAAAAGAAACGATAGACCAGCTTCTTTGCTGAACGTAGTCACAAACACAAATACTTGCGAACTAGCTTCAGGGACACATTCAGAAGACAGACATTATGACTAAGTGTGCTTCACTCTGAAGACACAAGGTTGGTTTAACCTATGTAAATCAATAAATGGAAGGCACCACATAAAGAAAGTTAAGAACAAAAACCACATAATCATCTCTATGTTGATAAAAGGACATTCTCCAAAGCTCAACAGACCAACGGAGCTGCCTGGAAAAGTCACTCACCAGTCTCTGAGGTTGCTCAGGTTCTGTGGTGAGCTCCAGATCTCTGGTCTTATGAGGTGTTACCCATGCTGGCATTTGCTGTTAGTGATGCAGTTTCCGTTGAATCATTTCCTCCCACTGTATATAACCCCTTCCCCATACTACAAACATCCCAAGGAATTCACTGGTTTATGAAGTGGGGCTTTGGTGGCCTGCCATATCTTCCCATTCTGTGTTGAGTAGGTATTTATTCACATCTTCCCAGATAGCATCACACAACACCATATAACTAAAATTAGGAGATCAGTGTAGAAGACAGCACACAGACCATGTCTTTCTGGTCTTAAATTGTAGTGATGGTCTTGGATGAGGGTCAGAATTTTCAAGGAGTGTGGGAGAGAAATGAAGCCCAACTTCAGTGGTTTAAAAAAATCCATATTAAATATGGGGGTGGCTCCTGGAAGGTTCAAGCATTCTAACTTTTTGGCTTAGTCAGTGACTCTATTGAGTCAGTGACTCAATTGTACACTCCATTGCTCTCTCAAAATATGGCTAGGAATGCCACTCTCCTCAAGTCTACCACACCATTAACAAATGGCCACCTGCAAGTATGTACTTTTCCTCACAGGAATTAATTTAGAAAGACCCCTTTAAAATGAAAAGAAATTTGTTGTCTTAAAAAACAAACAATAAAAAACAATTTAGAAATTTTAGGTAGAGATGAAAGCTTGTAGTTCACTGTCAATTTTCTCATAATAAACTAACTTAACAAAAACTGAAAAGAGGAGAGGGATCCGAGATGTATATCCAGAAACTGGAGTCTACAAGTCATAAAACACACTATTCTTCCTTGGATTAGAGGAGAGAGTTAGAACAGATGTTCCGTTTGTGTCCTAACATTGCCACAGTTATTTGGGCAGGACCTTGGCTCTTCTGAGAACTCTGGTGGTTCTTGTATAGCAAGAAATAAAGCTCATGAGACAAGCCACGTGCTCTTGGTAATTGGTTGAGCTGGGGAACAGTGTTGCAAGACCTAAAGAAGGAGAATGCTGTGCTCTGAAAATGATTGCACCACAGAAAAATCAACCAGAGTCCTTCAGCTCTGGATCAGACAAGAGACGAATTCACAGATCCTCAGAGATAGTCCAAAGCCTCCAGTGCAGCTCTGATCATATTAGACATAGAAAGGTTTAGGGGAGCACAATTGGGAGGACTCTTATGTTAGATGTAGAGAGGTTCAGGGGAGGTCAATGAGGGAGGACTCCTGGATCATCTTGCAAACGCTTCTGAAGAGAGCTAAGCTGTTCAGGGTTCCTGAAGTAGTTCTCACTCCCAATGAACACAGTCAGGGAAAGAAGAGACATGGAATGAGTGGGTTGTAGGGGAAAGATCAGGCCAGCCAAGATTCAGAATTAAGCTCTGATGGGAGCAGTCAATGGTTCTAACTAAGGCTTGGAGACTCTCCAAAAATAAATACCATCATTTTGATTTGGGGTGACTTCTTGTAGCCTGTAGATTTTAAGGACTTTGTCCCATTTTATCTAAATTATTAAATATATATAGGGTGGGTTGTTTGTGGTGTGTATTTTTCTTTTAATTTCCAAGGACCAAGGGCTTCTCTTCACACTGATGTCCCACAAGGCCATCCTCTGCTACATATGCATCTGGAGCCATAGGTCCTTCCATGTGTACTCTTTGGTTGGTAGTTTAGTTACTGGGAGCTCTGAGGGGTCTGGTTGGTTTATATTGTTGTTTTTCTTATGGGGTTGCAAATCCCTTCAGCTCCTTAAGTCCTTTCTCTAACTTCTCCAATGGGGATCCTGTGCTCAGTCCAATGGTTGGCTGCAAGCATACACCTCTGTATTTGTCAAACTCTGGCAGAGCCTCTCAGGAGACAGCTATATCAGGCTCCTGTCAGCATGCACTTCTTGGCAGCCACAATAGTGTCTGTGTTTTGTGTCTGTATATGGGATGGATTCTCCAGGTGGGGCAGCCTCTGGATGACCTTTCCTTTAGTCTCTACTCTACAATTTCTCTCCATATTTGCTCTCATGAGTATTTTGTTCCACCTTCTAAGAAGGATTGAAACATCCACACTTTGGTCTTCCTTCTTCTTGAGCTTCATGTGGTCTGTGAATTGTATCTTGGGTATTCTGAGCTTTTGGGCTAATATCCACTTATCAGTGAGTACATATCATGTGTGTTCTTTTGTAACCAGGTTATCTCACTCAGGATGATATTTTCTAATTCCATCAATTTGCCTGAGTTTCATGAAGTCATTGTTTTTAATAGCTGAGTAGTATTCCATTGTGTAAATGTAACATATTTTTTTTTATCCATTCCTCTGTTGAGGGACATCTGGGTTCTTTCCAGCTTCTGGCTATTATAAATAAGGCTGCTATGAACATAGTGGAGCATGTGTCCTTGTTATATGTTGGAGCATCTTTTGGGTATATGCCTAAGATGAAATGGACAATTTTCTAGACAGATACCAGGTACCAAAGTTAAATTGGGATCAGATAGACCATCTAAACCATCCCATAACCCCAAAAGAAATAGAAGCAGTCATTAAAAGTCTCCCAACCAAAAAAAGCTCAGGACCAGATGGGTTTAGTACAGAATTCTATCAGACCTTCAAAGATGATCTAATACCAATACTCTTCAAACAATTGCACAAAATATAAACAGAAGGAACAGTACCCAATTCATTCTATGAAGCCACAATTATGCTTATACCTAAACCACACAAAGACTCAACAAAGAAAGAAAACTTCAGAGTAATTTCCCTTATGAATATCAATGCAAAAATGCTCAATAAAATTCTTGCAAACCAAATCAAAGAACACATCAAAACAATCATCTATCATGATAAAGTAGGCTTCATCCCAGGGATACAGGGATGGTTCAATATATGGAAATCCATCAACATAATCCACTATATAAACAAAATCAAGGGAAAAAAACTATATGATCATGATCATCTCATTAGATGCTGAGAAAGCATTTGACAAAATTTGACACCCCCTTCATGATAAAAAGTCTTTGGAAAGATTAGGAATTCAAGGGCCATATATAAACATAGAAAAAGCAATATACAGCAAACCAGTAGCCAACATCAAACTAAATGGAGAGAAACTTGAAGCAATCCTAAAATCAGCGAGTAGACAAGGCTGCCCACTCTCTCCCTACCTATTCAATATAGTACTCAAAGTCTTTTGTTTGTTTCTTTGCTTGCTTGCTTTGTTTGTTTTTTGAGACAGGGTTTCTCTGTATAGCCCTGGCTGTCCTGGAACTCACTCTGTAGACCAGGCTGGCCTTGAACTTAGAAATTCACCTGCCTCTGCCTCCCAAGTGCTGGGATTAAAGGCATGCACCACAACTGCCCTGCCCAGCAGTACTTGAAATCTTAGCCAAAGAAATTACACAACAAAAGGAAGTCAAAGGGATACAAATTGGAAAGGAAGAAGTCAAAATATCACCATTTGCAGATGATATGATAGTATACTTAAGTGACCCCAAAAATCCCACCAGAGAACTCCTAAACCTGATAAACAATTTCAAGAAAGTGGCTGGATATATAAAATTAACTCAAACAAATAAGTAGCTTTCCTCTACTCAAAGGATAAACAGGCTGAGAAAGAAATTAGGGAAATGATACCCTTCACAATAGTCACAAATACTATAAAATACCTTGGTGTGACTCTAATCAAGCAAAGAGAAGGTCTGTATGACAAGAGCTTCAAGTCTCTGAAGAAAGAAATCGAAGATCTCTCAGAAGATGGAAAGATCTCCCATGTTCATGGATTGGCAGGATTAACATAGTAAAAATGGCCACCTTGCTGAAAGCAATCTACAGATTCAATGAAATCCCCATCAAAATTCTAACTCAATTCTTCATAGAGTTAGAAAGAGCAATTTGCAAATCCATTTGGAATAACAAAAAACCCAGGATAGCGAAAACTATTTTCTTCTTCTCTTACACCTTCTCTCAGCTTCTTGGTCTGAATACCTAGTGTTTTCATCAGAGAACTGTAAGATCTGAGTAAACAGGGACATCTCAGAAAATCACCAGGAGGCCAGGAATTTCCTTAACAAGCTCTGGAACTTTGGGAAGGTAGTGGAATTCTCCAGAAGGGAAAGGCTAATTATCATTCCTAGATCACAGGGTGGACCTTTGACCACCTTCTACTTCAGACAAGGGAAGTCCTTGCCACCTCATTCCCTGAAGACCAATTAGTTTAAAAGTCACACTGTTTTACCAAGCACATTGTGTCTAATGGCTGCTGCCCTGAAAATTGTATAAAAGCTCACTGAACAAGTTGTGCAGGGTCACCTCCTTTCCTTAGGGTCTGCGATGGCCTCAGTGCACTGAAATAGACATCTTCATACTCTTTGCATAGATGAGGTTCCATGTGATTCACTCAGGGGGTGTCCAGTAAGCTAAGGCTCCACAGAGTCTTTCAGAACGACTCTGTTTTGCTAACTTTCATCCATTGTTTTTCTCCTTTTCATTTTGTCACTGGTCTTAAGCACATTGTTTTTCTCCTCCCTGAGTTCAATTTGCTCTGTTTTTTTTTCTAGTTTCTTAAGAGGTTAGATGATCAAATTGAAGTCTCCTTCTCCTTTTCAAATATGAACATTTAATGCTATAAGGATTTTTTAATGTGAGCACGAATGCTATAAAGTTTTCTGTAATACTCCCTTTAGATGCTTCCATAAATTATGCCATATTTACATTTTTGTTTAGCTTTACAATGTGTTTTGATTACCCTTGAGGATTTTTCTTTGGTCCACACATAGTTTTAACTTCCAAGTATTTGGAGAGCTTTTAGATATATGACTCTCTGATTTTGCATTTAATTCCATTATGATTTGGAGCACACATTTTGTACAGTGCTCACTGATTTGCAGCACACATTTTTCAGTTTTTATACATCATTTGACATTGTTTCATGCCTCAGGTCTTGGATGGAGCCTAGGCGTCAATCCTGTTCCTTCATTCTTCTGTATCCTAATTTCCCCTTCTAACCACAGAGTACAAACATCCCCCATGGATCTTGCAATTTACCTATGTTCTCTTTCAGTTTTTGTTTTGTTTGCCTCCTATTCTTACTCCTCTTCCTTCTCCTTCATGCAATTTGATTCTTGTCAGGGACAAACACTATAGATTTGTGATCTCCTTGGAGACTTCTGTCAGTATTTAATAGCCCCTTTTAGTCTTGATAATTGTCCTTATCCTGGCCTTTACTCTGATGTGAACACAGTCACTCCAGTGTTCCTCTGAGTGGGATTCTCAGGTATCTTTGGCTAATCTCTTGGTGTCATCATAGAGTGGAGTTTAAAAACATTCTACAGGACAGCTTCATTTTTATTGGTACATGTATAAAATACAGATGTTTTAATATAAATAATTCTCCTTGTGTAGTACCCTTTTTATGTTATAATTGTAAATATACTTCTCTTGTTACCTTGGAAATACCACCCGGAAACGTTTAACTTTTACATTTGATAGTTATACTTGCTAAAAGAACTTCAAAGGGCAAAAATGGGCAGTTATGTTTACCTTCATGTGTACAGTTTCTGCTGAGTCTGTTTCTAGAGCCCCTTGATTTCCCCTGGCTTTGTTTGGTTTGGTGTGGTTGGTATTTTTGTCTCTGTTGTGTTTGGTTTTTCATCTTAAGAACTGGGAGAAAGAGAGAAGTCTTTGACTCAACGGTTTGATTTTGTTTTGTCTGGATTTGGTTTCTTTGATATTATCCCACAATAGTTTTTCTTATGGTCACACTATTTAATAATGGTGTACCTATCTTCCTTCCAAAATACTTTGTACCACTCTCCTCCCCTTCTCTTTCCAGAACTCTAAAGTACAGTGTTAGATCTTCAGTGTCATGCATTGATGCTAGAGACAGTTTGCCTCCACACTGCACTCCAGTGTTAGCAGTTAGCAGTCTAGAGTCTGCTCTTACCCTATCTTACTTCCTCCTTCCCTGCCTGTCTCCCCTCTCTCTATGTCTGTCCCTCTCTCTCTCTCTCTCTCCCCCAGTCCTCCCTCCCTGTCTCTCCCTTCCTCTCTCTCCCTCTCCCCCCTCCTTTTCCTATTTTTCACCAATTCAACTGTTTCTATTTCAGTTTAAGTGAAACTTTCTTTCCTCTGCCATTAAGCCCATCTCATAAATTTCTTTCAAGGCCTGTATTTTTCTGTTTTAAAATGTATATTTGACTATTTTTTTTTATGTTTCTATACTCTAAACTCCTACTTTTCAGTTCATTCTAAGAATGCTTACTTTCACATATGAGTGAGTGTCTGAAAGGAGATTTAACATCTACGACAACTCAAACCTTGTTGAGTCTGCATGTATTGCTTGCCTCCTCTCTTGACAAGTGATTAGTTCTCTGTCTCTTTTTTTCTTAAAAATAATTTGGGATTATGTTAACAATAATACTGTGAGTTTTTTTGTTATTTAAGCAACTTCTAGAGGTGGCTTTAGTTTCTTTGTGTGTGTGGGGGGGGAATTGTTTGTTTGTTTTTTGAGCAGTCCATACACTTCTTTCTTCTTGTTTCCACAACTTATCTTTCTTCTTCTGTGGGCTATGCGTCTAATCTTCAAAATATTACCAACTCTTAGTCTGGGATATAGGTGGGAGTTTGTTTTCAAAGCTAGGCTGTTTGTGTCTGCTCCATGTATTGGTAGATCCTAAGAAAGGATTTGTCAGTTTTCATGCACAGTGAGGGAATCATATCTCCCAAACACTCTCTGGACCTCATGACTCCTTTTCTTGTTTCTATAACTATAAAGCTAAGGTATTTTTCAGAATTTGACCACCTTACTCTGAGTACCAACTGTGCAAATGAGACTGTCTCAGGATGAAGTGTCAATTGAAAGAGACAAAAATAACAATGATTCTCTGAAGATCCTCTGGACCACCAGAGACCTTTCTTAGCCATTCCCCCTGACCCCATAGTGCTGCCACAATAGCAAGTTTCCCCAAACATAACACAATGAATACTTAACATCTTGACATTTTCAGTGATTTAGGATTCTAGATTATGATGCTAGGTAGAACCAACAGATATCTCAAGGCTGGTGGGAAAAAGGTCTCTAAGTTCTCTCACAGAGATTTGGAAGCTCTGATTCCAAGTTCTTAGCATTGGCATGCTAGGATCTTCATTGGCTGTTGGCCAAAGATAGATTTTTGCCACAGGGCATTTCACAACACAGCCACTGGGTTTCCTTGGAAGAACAGGAAGATGGGGGGGGGGCAGGGGGTTGACGAATATGAAAAACAGAGGCTTTTGTAGATTGATCTTTAAAATATCTGAAAACTTTCTACCGTATCTTGTTCAAGTGAATCATCAAAGCCAGCTCACATTCAAGAGGAATGAATTGTACAAGAGCAGAGTAATTAGGAACCATCTAGAAGTTGCCTACAACATGAATCTTGAGCTGATTGTTTGGTGTCTATGAGCTGAAAGTATATATTTTACCTTCAGACCTCCACAGAACAAGGAAGAAATGTCATATGTTTTGTTTTTCTTTCTTGGCAAAATTAGACTCCATCTGGATTCAATTGAAATTAAGGATGTTAAAAACTGCAAAGCAGGCTGAGAAAGAGCCAAGGGTATGGCAAATAAATGCGGGTATGTTTGGTGCATCATTTTAATGCTAGAATGGTCTTCTAGTCTGAATATGTTAAGCAAATTAAATATAAGAAACATCTGGATGGAGGCAAACAAGGTACAAATTAGTAGGATGAACAGAAGTTAGCAGAGTATGTTCCAGAGGATTCAAGTCTGCACACACTGTAAGTCTTGGGAGCCCTAGGGGATTCATTAAACTACTGTAATGTTGTCCTTTATCAAGCAGTGGAATGAGAAGTAAGTTTTCAGACTTTGCATCAGTTTAAGACCCACTAAATACATTAAAGTTCTTGATAAGAGCCAGCAAGTTGGAGGAACAAGGGAGAGACCCCCAAAAGCATTACACTTGTGTCTAGTGTTGACTGACAGAGTGTAGCTTCCCAACTGGTTCATGGCAGTATTGTGTCCTCTGCTCTACAATGGTCTGCTGTAGTATGAATCTAAACTAGACTTGGGTTGGCTTTGGCCATTAGAATATGGCAGAAGTGATGCCATGCCAACTCCACACATCACTCTTAGCAGATCTGGGAGTTTCTGTTTTCTGCCTTTTGGTGCCATGAACAGCTATGTAAGAAGTTCAGGCCATCATCTGGGAGAAAGAGCAACGTACAATGCATTGCATTTTACATAAAGAAGAATGAAAATTCTATTTGAATGTCTATTAGCTGTGTCTCTAGACTGCTCCAGATCTAGCATTTGGTTGTAGTCTCATGGGAAACACCAAATATGAATCACTTAGCTGCTCCACTCAACTGACAGACTTATAGAAAGTAACAGCACATTATCTTTTCAAGTCATTAAGTTGTAGGGTGGTTTATACACAACGGATAATCAAAATCCATCATTTGCCTAAAACCAGAATTAGGAAAGCATAATTATGTGATATTTAAACTTCTTTGGATATTTATAGCATTAAGTTATTTTAAGTTAAGGATACCATTGAATTATTAACCCTAGGATGTACATTTTATACTGTATGTCTGCCTATCTAGATATACATATAAATTTATATAAACTGCAGTTTAAAATACAGTGAATAAAATAGTCAACAGCAAATTTGGCAAAGTTATTACATATGTTTTTATTTCCCCTCCTCAGCTTTTTATGTTCATACATTTTTTTAAAAAATTGCATGATATGTATCATGCATGTATTTCATCTCCTCCCACCTTGCTAGAATGAATGGAGTGTGTTCATAACATGAAACAGGTTTGGAAAGAGGCACAATACTATGTAGATGGTCTTTGTATCCATCTAATGTACCCTAGCCACTCTATTATTGTTACTGGATAAGGGTGTTTCCATTATTTCCAATATTTACATTAGGTAAGTACATTCGGCCTCATATCTTAAAACGTGTGCTTACTTCTTACTGTTTCCTCAGGAAACCTTTCAATACAAATGATATGCTCATCATTATGGCATTTAAAAATAAATACACTGTTGACTCACCTCTATTCAGTAGAATCAGTAGACTAGATCCACTTTTACCAAAGTTTAGCTCATGAATGGCAGTTGTGTTTTCTCTGGGGTACCAGCCCTGATTAATTAGTATTGGTGACCTGGTACTCTTTTTTGAAA
This sequence comes from Mastomys coucha, assembly GCF_008632895.1. Classification (NCBI taxonomy): domain Eukaryota; kingdom Metazoa; phylum Chordata; class Mammalia; order Rodentia; family Muridae; genus Mastomys; species Mastomys coucha. The sequence continues at coordinate 19,041,527 of NW_022196900.1, read as the reverse complement.
AGAACTGCAAGAATGCATCTGGGAACAGCAGGAAAAAAAGAACAAAAGAAAGGGAAAGAAAAGAAAAGAAAAGAAAAGAAAAAAGAAAAGAAAATTAAAAAACCGCTAAGATAAATGGGGGCCATTTAGCCTCAAGGGGGGATGGAAGCATGCAAGTACATGTGGCTTGTGTCTGCATCCCCAGTCGTAGCCATCTCAACTGAAGATACATTTGTTAACTTTTGTCAATGTGAAATGCCAAAAGAGAGGCTCTTGCTTTTGTTATAATGCATATTTCCATAATTGTAAGTGTACTTGAATACTTTTCCACAGCCTTGGGAAACTGTATTTACTCCATTGTGAGTCTCTTTTCTAGCAAATCCACATTTTCAATTCTCTTGCTAATGTGCATTTCTAAGAAGGATTTATGTGTACATGAGGAGTATTAGATTTTTCTGCCATTTTCAAGTTTATCAATTGTTCTTTGCTTTATTTATGGTATTTTCTGATGAGCAAAACAATAATTTCTATGTGGTGAAACCAAATAATTTCCTCCTGGTTCTTTCCTTTGTGTACATGTTTAAGCATTCTTCCCTGCACTGTGATCTTATAGTAATTTATATACCATCTGTCTTATTCATCATTTAATTTCCTTGTGACTTTCTCATAATGCCATCGGAAATCTAACTATGCATTCTTCCACAATTAAGAAACCCCTAGACATAATTGTCAGGCAAACATTTACAACTGTTATGGAACATCATTTCTTTGTTCTACACCCTCGGCTGTCCCAGTGTCTCTCTCAGACATTCCATCAAGCTCTGCCCCAGGAGTGGCATTAAGCACTACACTGCAATAATAACTGCACTTAAGTTCTCATCTGGTAACTTAACCCACATCACCTGCACAACATTTCAAACTTCCTTATTGACTACTCCCTGTTCTCTACCGTGGTCCTACAACAACAGGCTGGGGTCGCTCTACCAGGAGGCAGTCCTCTCTGCTGTGTGGTGGGCACATCTCTGCCATGATGTGACCCCTGATATCCAGAGACATTTCCTTCCGAACTTGGGTTTGCTGGTTCCCTCCAAAGCAAGTTTGCCTTCTCTGTGCTCTGAAGTCATGCACTGTACCTTGATCTTTATCATCTCTTTCTAATGGACAGGCCATTAGAATCATCTTTGAGGAAAATTAATCTTCTTTGTTGGTCCATATTTGTATTTTTATTCTTTGTGAATTGCAGAGAGTTAAATCCCTGCGCTTTTCTAGGAGACAGTTCAAGAACTGTGTGTTGTTTTCCAGAGATAAAAACACAGAATCAGTTCCTCCTTCCTTTTTATCAAATCCATTTATTCTACTTCCTAATGTTAGGAATTTAATTGTCAAGCAACCCTATCCTGAGGTATACCTTGTTCTTACCCTAATGATCATCATTTCTGAATTTTAAACTTAATTTCAAACTCTATTCCTCTTTTAATCTATTAAGATGGTGAATCTAATTAACATATTTTTGGTCCTAAGAAAGCACTGGATCATTGTTATATTACAGTACCTGAATATTAGTGCAGTTTTGGGCATTTTAATACATGTTTATGAGAGAATCTGAAGGCTACTTTTCTTAAGAGCTGCTTTTTTTATTGTGTTTTATTCCCATAGTGATGCTTCTAGATAAAATAAAATTTTTCTTTCTTAAAACATGCTCTGAAAGAGTTTTATAATATGAGGATGTCTTGAAAATTATTTCTTATTGCTTATAAAAATAGAAAATGCCACATAAGGAATATATTTAGAATGACTAATTTTACAAGTTTTACTTAAGTTAGACTATTACTTAAGCTGGTGTTGTATCTCTTAAGATATAAGTTATTAACTTATCTTAAAATATAAGTTAAAAACTCTCTTCCTATCCCAAATTGTACCATATTTGTTTATGTGTATATGTGTAAATATTCCTGTACAGTGTATGTGTATGTGTATGTGTGTGTGTATATATATATGTGTGTGTGTGTATACATGTATGTATACATGTATGGTTTTGCTATGTATATATGTATGTATATATGTGTGTGTATGTGTGTATATGTCTGTATATATGTGTATATATGTGTGTGATCCAAGATGGCTACCAAATCCGTTATTTATAAGCTCTTCTTACTACCTTGACTCTCTTGCTGTTGCAAGATACATAAGTGAGAAAGCCATCCGAACCTCCCCAGGCACCATGGAAGTGCAAGGTGAGTGACTAGAAACAAGAGCTATGTAGCTGATCCTCAGACCATGGCTAACAATAAAACTTTAATTTATTGTGAATGGTCTGCTGTCTCCAAAATTTCTCTGCTGTCTGGGCCCAGCTTTAACTAAGGCTTCATTTGTTTTAGCCCCACTGCGTTCATACCTATTCTTCACACAGCATCATATTTATCTCTTAAAATCTGGACTTCTGGAGATTTGTTAGTATTATTATTTTCAAATACTAAGCTTTCATGTCAAAGCATGCTTTTAAAGGTGAACAATTGCTATGTGGGCAATTCCCTGTCTATTTGCAGATACATGGGAAGAAGGTACACAGTAATAGGGCAGGAGTGAGGGTTAGGGGTGGTGTCATGTGGCGGAGTGTGTGTGAGGCCCTGTACTAAACAAAAACAAAAGCCAAAAGCAAAACAACAATATAAAACTCAGCACATACGCAGATAACTAAGAGACCAGAATGCAGAAATCTGTCAACAGGTAGAGCATTATAATTGAATCAAGTATATCAATTGCTTTTTATGGAGTCATTTGTCTTATTGTATTTATAAAAGAGGCTTTCAAGAAGAACAAATCCTCTCCATGATTTTGGGAGAAGAAAGTAGATCCTAAAAGAGCATATGCCCATCTGCAACATCAAAGCAGATCCCTTGCATTTAGAATTTAGAACCCAAGACCTGAGTTTATGAACTTTATTCAGGATCATGTTCACCAAAAAGAACAATCATTCAACTTCTCCTAAAAACAAAAAAAAAAAAGACTGTAAATAAAAGTAGACATGGCAAAAGGTTTGAGATTAAGTACTAAGGGATATATAGATATGCAATTTAAATATTCATTTATTAAAAATATTTTTACAGAGTTGTTCACTCACTTTCCTTTCATAAACAAAAATCAACATGAAGACATCTCTACATGGCAAAAGAAGAAACACAGTGTGGAGACAAATTGTAAGATGCTCTACATCCAGCAGGACAATAGCATCCAGATATATGAAGAACTCCAAAAAAAA
>NW_022196900.1:19030511-19038052 GCF_008632895.1 Mastomys coucha | reverse complement strand
AGGAGGAGGAAGAGAAGGAGGAGGAAAAGATATTGCATATAGGGTTAAAATTATGTATTGAATGTAGACTGTAAATTAATCCATTAACTATGGAGATCAGTACAAAGTTTCTCAAACAATTAACAACAGAGTGATGCAGCTAATTGAGCTCTGAGAACACATTCCCAGATCCTCCCTGTGAGGTTTCTGTAGAGATATGTGCACCTCCTATTTGTCACTGCATTGTTCACAGCAGCCAAGTGAAGGTGTCCGCCCAGGTGTCCATTAATGGATGGATGGGTACAGGGGGTTATGTTCACAATGGAGCACTAAGTGAAGTTGGAGGTTGTCTTGTTAGGAAAAAAATAAATCAGTCTTACAAAGATAAGCATTGCATATTTTCTCGCAAATGAGGAATTTGGGGGAGATGTGGGTATCACACTTACGTGGATATGGAAAAGGAAAAGGAAGTGGAAGGAAGAGATAAGAAAGGTTGATGAATCTGACCAAAGTACAACATATGTGATGAATAGAAATACAGAAACTCCTACCACCTTGCACAATTAATGTATACTAATAAAAGTTTAAAATATCCAACACAGTCCATTAACTTCTCCAAAATTATTGTGCCTCAGTTTTTGATAAAATTGGAACAAAAAGGCATGTTGCTGTTTTTTGACTTTAATTTTAGTGACAGAGATGGTTTTTACTTATCATGCATATTTTGCCCACACACAGTTCTGTGTACATGAACAGCGTGCTGGTGTCTACGCGTTTTTAAACGTCATTGCATTCAGGCAACCAGATAGAGGGTTAACAGTATAGGAGGCACAAAGATCCCCTTCTCGTTCATCTTTGAGAAGGGTTCTGTATGTGGCTCAAGAAAACAACTTTGTTCTCTCACAAAGGTTCTCAGTGATGGGTCTCCCTGAGGACTGCATGTTACCATGATTTGGGGAAATTAAAAACTGAACAAAATCAAAAGCTATTTGACTCTCACTTACTTGGGACTGTGAGGTTGTCTGGATATTTGTAAGAACATAGGTAAATGCAGTCAGCTTGAAAATGTTTGTTCTTGAAGCTGGAGAAGAAAGGCTCTCTCCCTAAGGGTGGCAACCCGACTTTGTTCTAGGGCTTATGGAAGACTCTCATTGTTTTGCATTTTTGGTGATGCATCCTAGTGTGTCTCTTGAAAGAGAACAAAGAAACAATGCAAGGAATCCTACTGCTTTCCCATTGTTCCCTAAGGACCAGGCTTGGACAGCCATAGCCCAAGCCATCCCCAGGCCCCAGATGTACTGGAGCAGTATGTGGGAAATATCAGAACAGTCTGCGAGCAAAGGAGGCCACGGAATTCCCTTACTTACTCTTTACAGGAAGCGAAACCCACACACAATTGAATTCTGCGGTGTTGGTAAGAAGGTTGAAGAAATAATTTTAAAGAGAGAGTTGTTTTCCATGTTCAAGAGTAAAATCCAGGAAAGGGAGCTTAAAAAAAATAAAATAAAATAAAACGAACCAAAAACAAACCTTGGAAACTGGAGGTTCCACTACTGGTAATTGTCTTTCAGGAAGACAAAATGTTCCAGATGCCAACCTTTGCATGGGGAAACCTTTGCTTTTGTCTTCTGGGATACTGGAGACAGGCTGCTCCTAGTGAGGGTTTGACTAGGGGTAGCTTCTGGGCTGCTGGCCCAGACAGTGACCAGGAGCTTGCCAGGCTGCGTGGATGGAGATGTTCTTTCACTTTATAGGTTTAGTTTGTCTTTTCCTTCCTGGGGACCTCTGGATAAAATTAAACCCTGGTCTTGGGACATGACCAGTAAGCATGCATTATAGCCTAGTCGTGCTCTGGGTTTCTAGGATTTTTCTACATTATCTCAATAATTTCAGCCTGGACCTGTACTGTGATATTGCTCTGGACCCTGTACTAGTTAAACACATAGTAGGTGAGTTAAGAAAGTCATGAGCTTTAGCTTCCAAAACTGATTCTTTAATAGACACAAACTTCTAAGTTCAAAAACTAAACCTTCGAGGTAGAATTTCCAAATTAGCTTTATTCTTCCTCCCTCTTGTCTCCAGTCCAATGAACTTAATTAGAACTTAAATAAGAATGAATGGTGCCAAGCATGGTAGAGCACACCTCTAATTCCAGCACTTGGAAAGTGCAGGCAGAACAAGTTCTAGCTAGCCTGGGCTACATGGTAAGACTCTGCTTAAAAGGAAATTACATCATGATATCACAGTATCCCAACAGCTAAAAGCTAGGGTCTGTGACACAGAGGAATGGGGACTAGACCGAAGCTTGGCATTGAAGCGCATGTGTCACTTTAAGCAGAGATGAGACACAGTTCCTAGAAGCTGTGCTTGATGTCCTTTTACATCTCTGTGGTCAAACTTGACCATGGCTGCAAGTGAAGATAAAAAACACAGGAGACAGGTTTTTCAGTCTCTGTAGGGTGAAAAGAGTTACAGAGTATTGTGAGAAAGCCAAGTAAGTATTTACCATAATCTCCAAGTTCATGGTGATGTCTTTTGATCCACATATTCGAGTCAATGTACAATGCACACACACAGAAAAAAATAAGAACAAAGGCCTACAGAATCTCTGTGTGTTTAATTATCAGCATTGAATTCACAAGTGTGAGGAATAGGTAGGCTCTGCCCATCTCAGCTAGGGTCCTTTGTGCATCTGATGAGGGAATATTATGAACTACATCATGAGGATTTAGTGCTATACTATTTATCTGCCTTCTGCAACAACCTAAAACAGGCATTAAAATTTATTTAAGTAAAAAAACCAGAAGTTTCAGAGAAAGGTTGTCATGTATATTCAAGGCTAATCTTATGATCGTTTTGTGAGCACTTTAATCTGTTGCAGCTAGCCACAGGGTTAGCTCAAATTGAAGGTATGAAGCAAATCCATCTCTTGGCAGTGAAGAACAGAGAGAGTAATCTACCCCATGAAGAGGAGAGAGTGTGGAGATGAGGAAGGTAAATAATAATTAGAAAAATAGGGAAGTCTAAAGTGGGATGATAAGAAACTAAAGCTGTTTGTTACAACAATTCATGCAGGTAGATTGATACCTTCCCAGAGCCTCTAAAACAAAACAAAACAGGCTGAGATGGATGTTAAAGACACAGAAAAAGTGTTGGTAATAATGTTGATAATGAAGATGATAATGAAATAGATTAATTCAAGGCAAATATGTTAAGTGAGGGGATGAAGAGACGCTGCAGTGCTTAGAGCATTTGGTGTTCTTGTAGACCTGAGTTCATTCCGTTCCCAGCACCCACCTATACTGGGCAGCTCAAGCCTCCTACAACTCTAGCTACTGGGAGGCGCAATGCCCTCTTCTGGTTTCCAAGGACACCTGCACCCATGTGGTTTACACACACACACACACTTACAATCGACCAAAAAGTAAAAATAAACCTTTACAAATACCTATACCAAATGAATAAACTTTAGTTGCATGTTCTTAATGTTGTGAATGCTCACAGGAACTATATAACCATTATGAACATGTATGGATAAAACTTTAAAGACCATTCCAAACATGAATCTTGAAAACACAAATATGAATTGTCAAAACTGCACTAGACTTGAACATACTCTCAGCCTCCTACAGATGGAAAAGATTAAAGTAAATGAAGACACAGAGCCTTTGATTAATATAGATAATAAAGATGATTTATAAGACAGAAGAATTTATATCCTACAACTAAAATTGCCTATTTTTTTCTCAAAATCTAATGGGATATTATATTATATGTCATGTACCAGGTCACAAGACATTTTGATGAGTACGAAAGATGTGTGGGCCTGCTCTTTAACCTTCATGAAACAATCTCGAGAATGGATTAAATGTAGGTTAACAAAACACACAAACACTTGGAGCTAAAATAACAAGATAAGAATGAAGCAAACTAACACTTCAATAATTTTTGGACCAAAGAGAACAATAAAACTCTAATTATAGATTGTTTAGAAAGTAATAATGATGCCACAGACAATATACAGCTAATGTCATCCTCTGTGTTTAGCTCTATCTGGCAAAGTCCAGTTTAAGGAAAGTGGCAGGAGAGAGAGAAGAGGGATCAGTGGGTAAGAGCGCACACTGCTCTTGCTCAGGAGCTGAATTAGGTTCCCAGCACCCACAGTGGGCAGCACAAGTGTCTGTAACTCCAGCTGTAGGGGATCTAGTGTCCTCTTCTGCCCACAGAGAGCACTGCATTCACAAACCCACACATAGACACACGAATAAGATTTCAAAACATATTATCTTTTAAAAATACAGCTTGTAGAATGCTTGTCCAGCATGCTACAAGCCCTGGGTTGATCCCCAGCACCACGTAAATCAGATATGGTGATATACATCTGCGGTGATTCAAATAGGTACTAACTAAGGTGTTTGAATGCTTGGCCATAGGGAGTGGCATTATTAGAAGGTGTGGCCTTGTTGGAGGAAGTGTGTCACTGTGGAGGCAGGGCTGAGGTCACATATGCTCAAGATATACATTCTCCTTCTGTTGTGGCACACAGTCTCCTTCTACTATCTGCGGGTCAAGATGTAGAACTCTCAGCTCCTCCTCCAGCATGATGGCTACCTACCTGTATGCCTCCATGCCTCTGGTGGTGATGATAATGGACCGAACCTCTGAAACTATTTATGTTTTCTTTATAAGAGTTGCAGTGGTCATGGTGTCTCTTCACAGCAAAGGAAACCCTAAGATAACACCTACAATCCTAGGACTGGGAAAGAAAGGGAAATGGAGGCAGGAGGATCAGAGGTTCGATGTTATCCTCAGTTACGTAGAAAGTTCAAGGCCAACCTGGAATACATGGCAACCTGTGTCAGAAACAAAACCACAACAACACAGACACACACATACACTCAGTATAATTAATAAAAATAAGTGAGAAAACAATTTCAAATCAAGAAACTATAGAATAAATTGTTTAGGACAAAGACATAAATTAATGTATTAAAGAAGCACTCAGGTTAGATCTCTTAAAAACATAATAAAACAGCTTTTCACAAATGTAACTAAGAGGGGGAAATTAAAAATATTAATGTAGGATATCAAAATTACATTAACTAATGTCATAGATAAATATGGAAGAGGTGCAATAATTAGCAAAAATATCCATGTTAATAAATGTCCACTTGCATTGGTTTAAATTAAATACAGTATCCTTAAGAAAATGTACATTGCTAAATCTTTCTGAGAAGGTACCAAGCTTTAAATGATAGATAATCTTTAAGAGTGATGGGGGAAATGAAATGGGTATTCAAATGAGAAACAACCCCGGTTCTCAGTGAATGGTCCTTTCCACTGTTCCCTTCCCATGGAACACAACTATGAGGTCTACACAGAGAGAGTGCACAGAGTCTCTGTTAGGGGACAGGGAAAGGTGGTTTGAGAGACACCAGAATTCACTGAGTTTTCAAGCATATATGCATATATATGTACTTATCCTCCAAGTTAAACAACCACCATATAGGGAATTTAGTAGGGCCCACTTGCTAAAGATCATCACCCTTGGGCTTGTTGATTATTTACATCCCTCAAGAGGGGCAAGGAGGGTCATGGGACCCTCACCTGCATACCAGCCGCTCTATGGCCATTGTTTGTAACCCTGCCCTAAGGGCGCATGACCTTGGGGAGGGGCTAGAGTACAGAGGCGTGGGAAGACTAGAGGGAATCACCTTTGCAGCTACAGGAAAACCATCATGCTTTCTGAGTAAAGACTGTCTTGTGTGGCCTTTCAGGGAAGGGGTTGCCCACATTTCAGTAAGCAAGCCTTCAGTTGTACTCTGGAAAAGAGCCCAGTAAACTCACTGGTTTCCTAAAGGGGACTTTAGTGGAATTGTGCCTCCTTTTGTCATTAAGACCTTCAGAGGAGGGGTGAATGTTGCTTGTGCTGGGGAAGAATTTCAGCAGCATGCATATGTCTATGGGCAAACACGTGACTACTAGATTGGGCGGAAGGTGAGCAGGAACTCACACAAGTCTATCCTGAGCGAGAATTGGGCTGTAAACCTACTCTGGAAAATGCTCTGGCAATTCCTTATGAGGAAATCATAATTCTGTCATGTGATCTAGAAATTCCATCCCTAGGCATTTACCCTACAGAATTGAAAATTTAAATTCACATACAAAATTAGGTGAATCTCCATGTTATTACGCTAAGTGGAAAAGATAGGGCAGTTTCTAAAAATTGCGCATGATTCCATTCCATTTAGATGTTGTTCTCACAAACACAAGGCTGTAAGAAGAAGAGCAGATCAATGGTTAGGGATGAGGCAAGGGTCTAATGGAAAGGAAGTTTTCATAATGATGGAACTGCACCATGACTATGTTTGTGGTTCCTTGAGATTGCATATGTATTTAGAGTTCATGAAATTCTGCTTGTGCAAAAAACCAGTTTTACTAGACCATAATTTTAAAAATAAAATGTGTAAAATAAACACAGCTAGAGGTGCTGCGGTTAGGAATGGCAGTAGTATAGTTTATTCCCAGGGAATTAGCCCTTCCTATCCCACCCTTGCACATTTCACACCATCAGTGAGAGGAGGAAGAGGGGATGTGTCTTTTCCAAATCACCCTTAATTTACTCTTAGTGGACACTCTCTAGTGTCATTGTTAGATCACAAATGGCACATGGTTCGATCCTTCACCTCAGAAGTAATATCTAGAAATGTATACACTGCTTTTGATAGCTTAAAACTGATAAAACATGGCACTTCTTCTATGGCCTGTCAGAGAATCTAGAGAGACCTTTCTTCAATATATGGTGTTCTAGAAGAGAGGCTGTCTCCCACATTACTTTTGGGAAATCCAAAGAGACCGGTAATGTTTGGGGCATATTTTTCTGTATTTTTTTTTTCTGAGGTGGTAAATGAAAAGGTCACTGTGAACGTAAAGTGAGCTCAAAGTGCTGCACGGAGATTCTGAAGACTTCACCTGTCCCAGACACAAGCTTTGCGATGTTTAGCTTAAGATAACCGCTACTGTTGTTTCAAAATCTTTCCTGGGGCTCAAATCTCCCAGATATAAGGACACTATGTTAGCATCCAGAACCTGCCTGCGGCAGATATGTGGGCGGGTCCACAGGCCTGTCGCCAGGGCAACGGCCACCATATTCCCAGAATCCATTGGGTTCAGCTCCCACCTTTACCTGGACTGCTACGTCACGACATATGTATATATATGGGTACTTTCCTCCATCTTTCTCTCTCTTTTCTTCTCTCTCTCCCCTCTCTCTTCCTGCGCTGCTACCCCCCTACCCCCTTCCAATTAAACCTCTTACACGTGAAACTGCCTGGGCCTGGTGTCTGCAGACACTTCCTGCCGCGACTCAAAACCCATCATTTTGGTGCCGAGCCCCGGGAACATGGCAGTTTGCGTCTACCGACCGGCTCCTCACTGCCGGTACCCTGCGCAGGGAGCGCTCCCAGTACCACCGTAGAGGCTGCTGTTCCGCGGGGAGAGCACCACTCACCTGGAGACTGCTCACCACTTCTTGCTAGAGACACCAGACGCCTCGGGACACA
>NW_022196900.1:18949658-19024950 GCF_008632895.1 Mastomys coucha | reverse complement strand
TCTTACACGTGAAACTGCCTGGGCCTGGTGTCTGCAGACGCTTCCTGCCGCGACTCAAAACCCATCACACCTGGTTTCCTGCTGATAGTGTTTAAAAAACCAACTTACTTTTTACCTAAAAAAGAAGCAGATAAATAGCCCTAGGGATACTGGGTCAAAAGACCACCAACTGGAGGCATCAACCACCCATTTGCAAGGCCAAGGGATGATGGGGTGTGTCATATGAAAAATGTAACTTTTTTTAAAAGTAGTGTGTCTGATTTTGATTACATGTGTTTTTCCATATAAGGAATCAAATTAATACCTATGTATTATAGGCTACAAGAAGGACTTCCTGAGTACTCCCTAGAGCTGACACTACACCCACTGAACCAGTACAATGAGGCAAGGACCAGGTGTTAATTTTCAAAAGTTGGGCTGGCTGGTGTGCTTGCATGGTGATGGCTGCACGCTGATCAGGTGGGACGTCTCTTGATTCCTTTCTGTGCACTTCGTCAAGGCTCAATTTAGTTCAGTGCTGGCAGAGAGCTGGTTATCTGAAGTAGTGGAGTTATCTGAGGTGGGGCAGCAAAGATACAAACACAGGGAGTGACAAGGGATGGATAGTGCTAATCCTTCCCTGACAGCTCACAGAGCTGGCAAGAAGCAGCAACAGCAGCACAGAGCAAGCTGCAGCTCCGGTCTATAGCCCAGTATTTAGGAGGTTGAAGCAGGAGCGTTGCCGTGAGTTCCAGGCCAGCCTGGGATACACAGTGAAGTCCAGGTAATCCTAAGTTGCTGAGTGAGATTTTGTCTTAAAAAAAAAAACAAAAAACAAAAAACAAAAAACAAAGATAGAAGCAGCACCTTGCTACTACTGGTCACGTATTGAAATGACACGTGAAAATCCATTTATGTTCTCACACATATTATTGCCTTATGTAGCCTTATTTCTTTCGCTTTAAAGCAGAGAGAACTATAATATAAAAAGAGATTAATTTTAAATTCCTTTTTTGTAGGATAAAATGCAGTGATAATCATTCTCAAATGTTTTGTCTACATCAAATATTATCATCAGATTAGCACATTTATTTATTTATTTATTTATTTATTTATTTATTTTTGCTATTTCATTGTTCCCAGCGTCTCAATACCAGGGTCTTTCTCCTGTAAACTCCATCTTGAGGTAATTACATAAAGCATAGAATGGTTTGTTTTCCTAACCTCTGTATGACAGGAGATGTCTGTTAAATTGATGACACTTAGATATTCTTATCAGATGTAGTCACAAGGGGGCATCTTCCTCCTGTCAGTTCTGCCTGTACCAACACTCACCATCAATGCTGCAGATTTCAAAGAAACAGGATGTGGTTTCCAGCAGGAATTCGGACTGGATTTTTGTCCCACCTTTGCTCCTATTTCTGCACTCAATTGTTCATGTCCCAGAAGGGTCTTTCCTGGAGCCATCCTTGGCTGTCTCCAGCCCCACTTCCGCCCTTGCTTTATTTAACACTGACAATGACAGATGGCAAAGGTGTTGTCCTCACCGCAGGAACTAGTCCCAGTAGGTACACAACTGATACTCTCTGCTGACTCTGAATTAGGATACAGGAGAGGTGAGCACGCACCCTTTGTCTCCTGCCTGATAACACAATTGATTTATCTTTCTAGGGTATTTATTTCACAAGGTGAAGAAGCCACAGCGGTTTCTCTCAGGTCAGGTCCACATTGCCAATTCCTTTAGGTTCTTCTCCTTCTTAATGGCAGTATTTCATCATTTCCTGTGCCTCTGGCTGTACTGTTCTACAGGTCAAGGGTTCTCTCTGCTTAGACACTATACATATGGTGGGATGGTGGTTATTCATTGTGAAGGCTGCCCAGGACACTCAACTATTGAGGTGCATCCCAGTCTGGATACATCCAGCGCTTTTAAGGTAAAGTGTAATATCAGAGCACCACCTTGTTTGGAACCACTGCTTTAGAGCAGAGTGCTGCATTGACCTCTGTTGTCATCTCAGTGCCCAGTGCTTGACAGAAACAGCTTCAGAGAGCTTAGTCTGGAGTCGCTTAGCCCTCAGGACCCCACAGATATGGGAGCCCATGGAATACAAGGTAGTTCACTTCTTAGGACCAGAAGCAGAGAGGACCCGCTCCTTTGGCTCTATATGTTCTACACAGAAAACGTCCGCAAATTATGAAGGAGAGAGTCAACACGTAAGACGTATCTGCTGCCAGCCAGGCAGTGGTGGCGCACGCCTTTAACCCAGCAATCGAAAGGCAAGGGCCAGTGGCTCTCTATGAGTTCAAGGCCAGCCTGGTCTATGGAGTGAGTTCTAGGACAGCCAGGGCTGCACAGAGAAACTCTGTCTTGAAAGAGAGAGAGAAGGAGGGAGGGAGAGAGAAAGAGACAGAGAGGGACAGAGAGAGACAGAGAAGAAAGAGTATTTCTGGAAGTTGCCACATGAAACCATCTTAGAACCTAGTTATGAAGTCATATCCAGCAGTGGGAGGTACAGAAAATGCAGCTTTTACTCTAGATGTCTTTGTGCTCAGCCGAAATTCAGGGACTCCATTGCTTTTAAAGGGGAGGGCCTAGATGTATGAGCTAGACTGATGGTTAGCTGCTACAGTAAGTGTATGAGTTAAGTGGGGTTGACTCTGTGACTGTCCTTGGTCTCAGAAGGCTGCACTAAAGTAATTGCATTCTGGTTTTTGTTTGTTTGTTTTTGTTTGTTTGTTTTGGTGGTGGTGGTAGTGGTAGGTTTTGCTAAACTGGAGCTCATAGGCAAGGATTTCATCTCATCTAGGAAAAAAAAAAAGAGACTAAGTGTCTCCAGCATGTATAGAGACACCTAAGTGTTTGTGTGTGTGTGTGTGTCTGAGTGTGGAAGCCAGAATCTGATATCAGGTGTCTTTCTCAGTCGCTCACCACCATAATCTTTGAGGTAAGGTCTCTAGTGAACCTTGAACTCATCAATTCAGCTAGACTGCCTGGCCAAGGAGACCCAAGGATCTGCCTGCCTCTCATTGCAGCTGCACAGTACTGGGTTCGATGTTTTACATGGATGCCGCAACTCTGAACTCAATGCCTCCTGCTCACCTGGCAGGGACTTTACAGACTGAGCCATCTCCCTCCAGCCCTCTGTCATACACACAGCCCCTAGTCTCTTTTTGAGACAGGATCTTACTATGGTCTGGAACTCTCAGCCCTCCTGCCTCAGCCTCTCAATGCTGGGGCTACAGATTCAGGCAGGCTCCACTCTGCCTTCAGTTTTCAAGCCTGACTTCACCGCCCAGCCCTTTCCTTAGTTTATTTACTTGAGCCAATAAATCCTTTCTCTGTTTAAACAAGTAGAAGCTGGATACTCATTGCTTGCAGCTAGAAAGTCTCAAAGCAACTATCTACCTCCCCCGGTTTTTGTTGAGGGGTAAGATCGGGTATACAGCAGTTGCCATGGGCCTTGAATGCTAGTACTTTTTTTGTTTTTGTTTTTTGAGACAGGATTTCTCTGTGTAGCCCTGGCTGTCCTGGAACTCACTCTGTAGATCAGGCTGGCCTCGAATTCAGAATGCCTCTGCCTCCCTGGGATTAAAGGCTTTCGCCACCACCGCCCGGCGAATGCTAGCTCTTAATGGTGTGTTTAAAATAACAAGGGGTAGATGAAATTTGGAAACTCTTTCTAAAAGAGTTCCAAGTTGAATGAGAACTTAGTCCTTCTCAGAAGATCCAGAGCTCTCTTCTCCCCGTTCCTTGTCCCTCTTCCACATAGACAACAACTGTGGAACTGTGTTCAAACCTACATTTTCTTCTGATGTAGCCTGACCTGGAGGATGGGGATGGGGTCCTATCTCACTTTTCAGTTTTTAATATTTTGCATTCGACTAAGTACATTCTTGGTGATCAGTAAGAGCTGCTGGAAATGGGACTTGGATAGTATTCATGAATAAAGGAAGTGATATGAATGGCCAGCGTTTCCTGAGCACATGCTGTGTTCTGAAACACATTCCTAAGAGTTTTACTGTTTTATGATTTAATCCTTAACATGTTATTATTACTCCATTTTCCACGTGAGCAAACTGACACAACCCTTAAATAACACAGCCAGGGTTGCATGTCAGGGAAATTGATCCAAGAGCCCTGCCACTTCAGCCTGCACGCTCTGACACCTCTCATACTGAAGGTAGTTGATTAAATAGAGTTGGAGTTAAACTGCTGGAGACCAGGGAAACTCTGGGGTCATTTGATTCCAAGGCAAAATAAAAGTAGATACTGGACCAAAGCCTGGAGGTGATGGGGGTTTACATAACTGCACAGGGTTCCTGATTTCTAGCTGGAGTCTTCTAGCCAAGGGCTCCACCTTTCATGAAGCAACTAGGTGCATCAGCATGCACAGCTTCGTCTTACTTGGGAAAAATCACCCCTTGTAGCAGCTGGTATTCCAAAGGGTATTTATATGCCAGGAAGATCTAATCTGTTTAACCAAGGCCAGTTGTAATTATGTGCATATATTTATATATCTATGTGGCACACATAAGCATATGTAATCATATATATATATATATATATATATATATATATATATATATTTCATGTATGAATGTCAAGTTGATGGTGACATCACTTTTACCTGTTCTTAGAGGACAGATCCATGTCATCTTTTCCCTGCTCATCCTATTGTTACCTATAGAGCACCACAAACTGTTGCATAGAGGAAAGAATGAACGAATACAGGAATGATTAACGGCAGGAAGGGCGTACGATAAATCTGCATATGTGATGCGCACGGGTGGGCCCCACTTCAACAGCCTGATTTGAACAGGTTCTCGGGAGTCTGCTAATCAGACAGGCCCCTCTGGAAAGTTATGCAAATATCCACTTTGGGAGGCTTAGACACCCGTTGTCTCTCCACCCCACCCCTCCCCCAACCGTGGAATGAACCCCAAAAGGTGAGCAAGCAGTTTTCAAAGCCTGCTTTCAACCCTGCCAGGCCCGCGCGTGTTTTCCTCTACAGTGTTTCCAATTACTGTGGCACTCTCGGTATCCAGATCCATCTCCAGCGAATTCCTCCGCAGCTCCTTGCCAGACATATGGGATCAATCAGTGTGCTTGTGAGGGAATGTTGACAGCATGACAGGCGAGGGGTTCTGGTGTCATGGAATCTCCAAGAGTCTTTAGCTGGATCCCGGGCAAGAGAGAGGGGGAGGAGAGAGATAGAGGAGAGATAGGGAGAGGAGTGGGAAAAGGAAGGAGAGGACAGAGAAGGAGGGAAGCGACTCAGGCTTCACTGCCCCCTTCCTTCAAACATTTTATAGGCTTCGGGAGAGAGAAGGAGGAGGAGAAAAACCAAATAGCGTAGAGCCAGAGGAGCAGATCCCTCCAGTTCCTCCCGAGTCCCCGAGCTGCCAGAGGAGTCTGGATCTTGTCCCCAGTGTCACATGCAAGGGCGCTGAGATTCACGGCTGCTACCCCGGGTCTCCTTCGCTTAGTCCGGGAACCTTGGCGCCTCTCTGCGCGTTCGGGGACTGTCGCCTTGCACTCTCCGGGGCCACCGCTCGGTCCCCAGCGGGATGTGGTCGCGCCTGGCCTTTTGTTGCTGGGCTCTGGCACTGGTGTCGGGCTGGACCAACTTCCAGCCCATGGCCCCGTCGCTCAACTTCAGCTTCCGCCTGTTCCCCGAGGCCTCGTCGGGGGCTCTGGGCAGACTGGCCGTGCCTCCCGCATCTGGTGAGGAGGAGGCGGCCGGGAGCAAAGTGGAGCGTCTGGGCCGCGCGTTCCGGAGCCGCGTGCGGCGCCTGCGGGAGCTCAGCGGCCGCCTGGAGCTGGTCTTCCTGGTGGACGAGTCGTCCAGCGTGGGCCAAACCAACTTCCTCAACGAGCTCAAGTTCGTGCGCAAGCTGCTGTCCGACTTCCCCGTGGTGTCCACGGCCACGCGCGTGGCCATCGTCACCTTCTCGTCCAAGAACAACGTGGTGGCGCGCGTGGATTACATCTCCACCAGCCGCGCGCACCAGCACAAGTGCGCGCTGCTCAGCCGCGAGATCCCGGCCATCACCTACCGCGGTGGTGGCACCTACACCAAGGGCGCCTTCCAGCAAGCCGCGGTAAGAACCCCTTACCTCAGATGCCAGCGCCCAGGGCTCCCCTCCCGCTCGCCTCTGCCAGCCCCTTCTCTAGCCTGGTTCAGCTCCAACAAGGCTTAAGGTGCCCAAGGTGAGCGTCCCCAGATGCACAAACGCGACCATTCTCCTGCTGTCCTTGTGAAGCTCCAGACTGAAATGGGTTTTAAATGCTTAGTGAGGTGTCACGTTTCTTAAAGGGTCCTTTTGAATAATAGGAGTAATAGGAAGGGATCCTTAAGCTCACTTTAAGCTTGTGAGGAAACTGTATACAAGCTGGAACAGGAATGGTGCACAAACATTTGTGAAGATGGGACATGTAGTTAGCTGAGGACGGTTCTGATTCTTTTTCAGGACAGAGACGTCGTAACTTTGCTTCCAGACTTCAATTGTTTACTTGTTTGTGATAGGCTCTCTCGTGTTTCCCAGACTGGTCTCCAAATTACAACAGAACAGAGGGTGTCCCTGAGTTATGATCTCCCTGCCTTCCTTCGCCTCCCAAGCTCTGGTATGACAGCCATTGGCCACCAAGACTTCATGTTTCAGGACAGCACCCAGACAGCATGCTTCATGCTTCCTAAATAAATGCTTAGCATCTGATGTAGAAGTCACATGGTAGACTTTTATAAAAATGCTTCCTTTTCCTAACTGCAAAGTAATACATAGTTGAACATAATTTGGAATACTGAGAAATATTTAAGGCAATTCATCAAGTCAGTGTTTATAGAATAAATGAAACAAAAGAGAATGGGAAACCTGAATCCTTATCCTTAAAATTCCAGCAGATACACAGTTGAATGTTGTCCAGTATGTTATTCATATATCATTTCAACAAACTTGCTAACTACGGTTTTGCAGCCTGCATTCTACAGCTGTTGTACATGACTCAAATGTACATTATAGTACAAATTCATAGTATCCTGTGGCATGACAACATTGGATCCCTTGGAACTGCAGTTACAGGCAGTTGTGAGCTGCCATGCGGGAGTTAGCAGTGGAATTCAGGCACTCTCCCTGAAAAGCCAGTGCTCTTAACCACTGAGCCATACCTCAAGCCTTATGACAATTGAATGTTTGGAACTACTGTGTGGGGAGAACATATTCATGCCTTTTAAGTAAGGAATTTAGGAAGCCATCTTCGATTGCTTCTTTAGGAGGGCTTTCTAAATTGCTTATTTAGTAAAATATATGAACATTTTAAACTTGGTCCACATTGCTATCTCCCCTCCATTGGAGAATTGTATAAATTTACATTCTCTTGTTATGTGCATGTGAATATATGATATTTTTGTTTTGTTTTGTTTTTTGAGACAGGGTTTCTCTGTATAGCTCTGGCTGTCCTGGAATTCACTCTGTAGATCAGGCTGGCCTCAAACTCAAAAATCCACCTGCCTCTGCCTCCCAAGTGTGCGCCACCAATGCCCGGTGAATATATGATTTTTTAAAAAGCATTATTGCTAGTTTGATAGCTAAATAGAGGAATTGTTCTAGCAAGTTCAATTTTTATAATCTTATATATAATATTAGCTATTGTATCAACTGGTTATTTGTTTTTTATTCCAACCTGGTCATGGTTTTTGCCCTTTTTGCCATTACAGGCATAATTGTTTATGTCTAATGATTTGCATATACTTTTTGTGTAGTAAGGAAATGCACATACAGCAAATATATTTTCCAGTTTGTTGTATTTTACCTGTTTATTGCAGTGCCCTTGAATGACTAGTTTAAACCTTCATTTGTTCAAATCTATCAAATTTTGGTCTTAAGATCCAGATTTGGATAGCTGTGGAGAGATGGCTCAGCAGTTAAAAGGACTTGCTGCTCTTGTAGAGGATCTAGGTTCATGTTTCAGCACCCACTTGGTGGCTCACAGCCACCCTTAACTCCAGTTTCAAGGGATCCAACACCCTCTTCTGACCTCTGTGGACATCAGGCACGCACATGATGCATATAGAGACATGCAGACCGAGCACTCACACATAAAATAAATTTTTAAGAAGAAGATTTTAAATTCTTATATTTCCTTATTTTGTTAGACAACTGTCTACTGCCCAAATGTTTTCCACTTAACAGTTGCTTAATCTGGAACTTGCTTCGCCGTCCCATACAAAGATGTGTCAGTTTTTAAAACTGATAATTGTCCCAGCTCACTAATTTGCTCACTAGACATCAATTCTTTCTCAATTTAGTTGAATGTTTCTTTAACCATGTAAATATGAATGGATACTTGGCCCCTTCCTGGTTCTATTTCATCCTATGTTAACTTTAAAGCTCACAAAAATGGCATAGTTATTGCAACTTTACAGCATATTTAAGTGTGAGATAGTAAGAAAGAACCTCCTTCTTTGTATGTCTTGTCTTTCTTAGACATTATGTAATGTGACTTTTTAATCTATTTTCATATAATCTATTTTCATATTTTCCAATGAAACTAACAAGGACTTTGATTTCAATATAAATAACACTGAAGTAATTGGGAGCTATTATATTTTTATAATAGTGTTCTGCTCACTTTTATATTAATCAATAGTTATGGTTATTCAAAAATAGTTATGTAAATAGTTTTAAAAATGTAGACCTAATTACTGACCACATTTTTATCTATGAATCTATCTTTTGTGGTACTAAGGGTCAGATGAAGGCTTTTACAAAAGCTAGGTAAGCTCTATCACTGAGCTGTAGCTCCAGTGTTCTCTCGCTCTCTCTCTCTCTCTCTCTCTCTCTCCTCTCTCTCTGTCTCTCTCTCTGTCTCTCTCTCTGTCTCTGTCTCTCTCTCTCTCTCTCTCTCTCTCTCTCTCTCTCTCTCTCTCTTAACTTTTTATTATTCCTTTGAACTTTTTACAATTATGAGGCAAGGTCTCATTAGGTTACCCAGGCTAATCCTTCCTGTACTATGATCCTCTCACCTCAGCTTTCTGAGTAGCTGGTGTTACAGGCCTGAACCAAGAGGCCCAATTCAGCTTTTAAATTGTATTTTAAACAGTTATTCTTGAAGTATCAAATCATCATGATTTTTTGTATCTGTGCTTTTTCTTCATGTATGCATATGATGTATCTTGGTCCCATCTTCCCTCACCTCTTCCTCAGCCCTAGCCCTGAACCTCCATCAATCTCCCATCCCCCACCTCACCTCGTGTCTTTATTTTTCTTTATAAACCACAAAGTTCCATTAGTGCTGCCTGTGTGCAGGGCAGAATCTTAACAATGCTGACTAGGTCATCCTTGAACCCCTGGGAACAGAGGGGTTCCCATCCCAGCTTCCCATGTAGCTGGGACTATAGGCAAGTGCCACCACTCTTAGCAACCAGATTCTTACTGGATTTTATGAGTTTCTTAGACTCATTTTTCCCTCTTTATGAATTTTACTTTACAGATAATGTATAGAAAATGAAAAGTTTCCTATAATCATACTGTGGTATGTTGATACACAATATATGCATATACATACTTATGAATAATATATAAATAGTATGTACCTAAAAGTGAAGGAGCTATTCACTCTATGTAGGTTTCTGTGTCACTCGTATTTTTTATCTTACTATTTATAATGGGAAATTCACTTCTACCTTATCAGTTTTTTTTTTACAGTCCCATAATTTCCCACTGTAGATTGTGTCTTTATTTCATCTTGTGATTAACTATTATTGTATATGCAAGCTGTTACAAACTGCATACTATACATTTGTCCACATCTTTGATCCTCTCATAAGTGTAAACTTTAGAAGGGACATCATTGAGAATGTGTGTGCCAACTTGCTGTGCAGAAAATGGCACCAGATTGCACTCCCAGTGTGGTGTCCATGTAGATACTAGGATGCAGACTGGCCAACCCACGCCAATATTTAGATACCCCCTGATTCTGTGTGTGAAGAGATGTATTCCTCTACTAACAAGGCTGGTCACGGCTCCATGCATGTGTCCAGTTCTATAGCTATTCCTTTTTGAATACACATTTGAACATTTAGGAACCATTACCCTTTTTTTCTTTTTAATTTGGGCATGGTTCTTTTTCTCCCTTGATGGCAACATACTTTAAATCTTAATCCAACCCCTCAGCTGCCAGTTAGATGGCACGTATCATTTTATCAATCTATTGAATCGAATTTTCTTTTCCTTTTCTTATGAACTGTATGAAACTTTAAAGGCTTTCCCCCTCTTAAGGGATGAAGTAGAGATAGAAGGATGTTCTCTGTTTATTGAAATAGTTGCACCAGGCAGAATTCAATTTTGGTAGACTCTGGCCTCACTTCCACACCCAGTACTCATCAGACCATCATAGCTGGGCTCATTCTTTTTTTTTTTTTAACTGAGCATGGTAGCACTATTTTTTTTTTTAAAAAAAAAATTATTTATTTATTTCATGTATGAGTGTATGCTGTCACTGTCTTCAGACACACCAGAAGAGGGCATCGGATCCCATTATAGATGGTTATGAGCCACCATGTGGTTGCTGGGAATTGAACTCAGGTCCTCTGGAAGAGCAGTAACTGCTACTAACTGCTGAGCCATCTCTCCAGCCCACTGGGCTTATTATCAATGTCACTTATTGCCTGGTTTACCGAAAGAGAACCCAGCTGCACTGGGAAACCGTGCCTGACCCAGCTCTTCCATTTGGCTTGGCCAGGCTTGCCCTGAGTTTCTGAGAATGCTGATCCCTAGATGTGAAGTGGGAGATGAGTCAAGGGCACAGTGCCCTCCTCAAGACCAGCTCCCTCCTTCCAAATACTGTGGATTGTCTTGGAAAGCAGAATTGCCAAAGCAAGTCCCCTGGTGTATTTATTCTTTTTGGAGTCATCTGTGACTAGCAAGCCAAAGTTTCTCAAATGTTTCTTTTAACTGAACTCTGCCTTGACTTTATTTTTTCTTTCCTCATTTTAGTTGAGTTGTGAGAAGGGACAGAGGTCAGCTAGACAAAGTCCTTGTCCAGACAGAAACCTACATGTTTTTTTTTCTTATAGCCTTCTCAAGGCCCTGATGGGCATATTTAGGTATACAATATAATATTTAGATAAAAGTGACGGAAGAGAACTGACACTCAGATGAGGTGGTAGTGAGGCTCTGACCCTGTTTTTGCATATAGATCAGACACGGGCATTTCACTGCCAACTTCATTTGCAAATGGTAAGCTATAGAGTTTGGGTTCAGATATGAAACTTACACTGTTAGTTGGAAATGGAATAATTCATCAGCTTCCCATGTGTTTGCAGATTGGTGATGTTTGAACTGTTTGTGGCTTGGCCTTCATGTGAGATGCGTGGATATACAAGTAAACACAAATAGACACTTTTACCTCTTACAAATTAGTCACTTTATTTCTCCTTTAAAAATATTTATTTTCAATCACATGTGTATGTGGGTATACGTAGGGTTACTGGGTCTTGCATCGGCTCTGCCACAGGGCACGGCCTCTCTGGGAGGCGGGTGGGGGAAGTTGATCACGCTTACTCCAAGCCATAGGGAAGCCCCGGGACATCCCTCTGGGGGTGGGGAAGCATAATCTGAGGGCAGGACAGCCGGAGCTGGCTTGGGGGTCCCCCTGGCCTGCGACGAGGCCAGGGCTGTCTGGTTCTCAGGCTCTCAGACATCCAGGCACTACTGGAAGCCACAAAAGAGCTGAGAACAGAGTAGGGGCCTGTGGGGTCGGCTGGATCTGGCCCAGGGCACCCCACCCCACACCCCATCCCCGAGGGAGAAAGGGGAAACTTCAGCTGTTCCTCAGGGAGAGTCCTTGACTTGACAGGTGACTGTCTTGAGCTAGGCTTGGTGGAAGCCATGACTGGGAGGGCAGAGAGGCCTTCTACAAGAGATCAGATGGCCAGCTCTATAGGCAGAGGCCTACTCTATGACTCTCCACAGTAGATCCCGATGAAAAGAGGCAGTCCATGGTTTTAAGGCATTTATTGCCACGGCAGAAAGTAGATGAGTAAAACCATACCCCCTTCTCAGGGTGGGCCTGAGGTTAAATACATTTTTCAGGGAGGAGCATCTCGGAAGGAAAGCTTATTGGCTAAGCCCTCCAGGCCTTTAGGTACCTCATTAAAATGGAGATCTGTCTTGAGCCTATGTGACCAAAGGTCACATCCTCTACATGTGGAGGGGCTTGGAGTATTGCCCATAGTGACTGATGGCCACAAATCTATTGGGGACTGCGGCTAGTGACAGAGGCCTGGTGCACGGAAACAGGCAAAGTGCCTACTGTCCCTTCAGGATTTCAAGCCTTAGCTCAACCAGGAACTAGGCTACTCTCGCGGTCCCACAGGTATGTGTATATGAGGGCAGGCCAGAAGAAGGTCCACTAGTACTGGAATTCTAAGTGTTTGTGAGCTGCCAACATGGGTGCGGGGACCTGAACTCAGGTCCTCTGCAAAAGCATGTGCTTCCTTAACCACTGAGCCATCTCTCCAGCCCCACCTTGTCCAAAGCCCCTACTATGAAGAAATTCCATTACTAACATAAAACTTTCTGCCACCGCTCAGCTCATTTTTTATTGCTTAATCAAGAAGGATCATAGTTGTGTGCTTTTACACATTAGAACTGTTCCAGCCTCCTGGGAACACGCATGAGGATACCTGTGATCACCACACTTGATTGGAAAGGATGGATTTCAGTGTAGGCACACTTTCTCTAGTTACCATCCCTGGCATGCACCAAAATAGTGTAGGCCTGGAGTAATGAACTCTGTAGCCCACGAGCCCTGAGGTGTGGGCATCCTCCCGTCTAGCCATCACTTTGTACACATTTCTATCCATATGTCTTTAATATATTACACTTTGTAGATATCTCCCTTCCCCTCCTTCATCCCCCTTCCCCCTTCTCCCCATCTTCCCCTCTGTCCTCTCCTTCTTTTCCTTCTTCTTCTTCTCCTTTGCGTGTTTCTATCTACTATCAGAAAGTCACTCCAAGACCTCAGCTGGAAGAAAAGGGTCGAGACAGTCACACTCCATTTACAAGGACTCTTCTCTTAAGAGGACTCTTCTCTTAAGGACAGTGCACATATTTCCTTTCCTGCATGTCTCGTTGAGGGAGATGTGAGCTTATGCCCATCCTTAGTTTCAGGGGGCTTTGTTGATGAGAAGGAAGGGCAAACTAGGTGCTGACATATCTGATGCCTATCAGAGTCAATAAAATCATACTTTAAAAACTGTTCAGATGTAGAAACAAAAACAACAACAAAGAACAAAACAAACAAACAAAGAGAACTGTCTGGACACTGCCTTAAATTGGGTAAAACTCTGAGTATGTGTGCAGCATTAAAAACTCCCTATCTTATAACTGCAATCTCATTGGCAGTTATCTTTGTCATTACCTAGATGGCATGGCATGTATCTCTAATACTAGCAGTTGGGAAATGGAGCCAGAGAGATCAGGAGTTCAAGTTCAGCCTTGGCTTAGGAGCAAGTTTGAGACCAGCCTCATGAGACTTGGCCTCAAACAAACTATGTGTGTATACATATAAATGCAGAAAATGCCCAGAATATGAATGGAGGGAGATATATTTATGTATGCATATATATATATATATATATATATATATATATATATATATATATATATATATATATAGGTCTGTACCTAGATTGATAGATAGGTAGATATAGATATAGATATATGCCTCCTTTTGTAAATGTAGCTGTAGTGAACATGTATAATTCACTAGGAAATGAGGTATTGATCTTGTATGTGAGCAAAAGTGACTGAAAAGGGACAATACCTTTAGGACTCTAAGAAGTTCATTCTAGTATGATTGCTCTCAATAATAAAATGCTTTTAATTTTGTTAAGATTTATTTGTTTTTATGTGTGTGAATGTTTTACTTGCATGTGTGCATATGCACTGTGTGGGTGCACAGAAGAAAATTCAGGGCCCCCTCAAGAGCAGCAAGTGCTCCAACTGCTGAGCCATTTCCCCAGCCCCTAATTCTTTTCCAAATATCAACTTTCCCCCCCTAATCTTCATAAGAATGCAGCATCCTACCCCACAATACAGCTCTACTTTCAAAACCAAGAGGATATCCAAGTTTATTGACTGGAAGTTGAAATGAAATTCTAATTTTGTTTTGTCAAGTGCCCAGGGTTGTAGCGTTCAGTCTTTCAGGATTTGCAAGAACCCTGTGTGGAGATAGGTGTCGCCCTCAGGACCCTTCTGCTCCGTCCAGCTGTTTTTTTACTCCCTCCAAATTCACACCAGATCTTGAGACCACAGGCACACATAAGAACTTGCAGGTCAGTGGCAATGGCTCTTTTGCCTGGACACTTCTCAGAACAGTAGAGCCGACGGTCAAGTTGTAAGACCAAGCAAGTGTCGAGGCTGTAGATGGTAGACATAATCAACTCCACTCCCTTATTAAGAAGCTGGGAGACAGTGGTCTTCCTTGGTTTGTTATACATGGACAGGTCAGACTGATGTTCTGTCAGGTTTTCTCATTCTTGCTAATAATGAGCATCAGAGAACATTTTCAGGGATGGGAAATGACTTCTAACATTTAATGCTGTCCCATGTAAAAAGCAAATGCAGCAAAGGATCTGTTGTCTAGGTTGATTCGCCTTCCCTAGTTCCCAAGCTTAACTTCTGTTCTGGTGAACAAAAGGCAGGCTCTTGGCTTCTTGTTGTCAGCCTAGATGCATGTTACTTTCTTGGGGCATCTCTGTTCGTCTTGGCTCACTCATTTTGCCTTATTCCAGTGCCATCCTGTTTGCAGAAAATTGTACACATTAGTCTTATTGTATAGCCTCATCTTTCTGGCTGAACTTGAAATAAACCTTGAGAGAAATAAAACATTTAATTTGCTTATTTCTGCTTCCCCCCACCCACCCCACAGCACCATTTCTAGCCAAGCTCTGACTTTTTTAGTCACATTTTCTCTCACAATATGCACTTGGCTTTCGAGTGTTGCTTCAAAAGTGATGGTTTCGGGAAGTTGCTGTTGGAATTTTCTGGCCTTAAAGACACCAGAGTTAAGTCTGTTTGTACACAGCCCAATCTAATTAGTAAAACCTCACATTGCAAGTAAGCTGCAAAGGACATTACATGAGGTTTTTTTTTCTTTTTTTTTCTTTTTTCTTTTTTTCTGTCGCCCTAGATTCGGTGCCAAGACCCATGGCTCGCAGTAAGGAGCATTGTGCATTCCTCATGTTAATGAGAATCACTAACAGTTGAGAAGAATATGTTCCTCAGAGTTCATGAGTCCTTTGTAGATCCACCCCTGCACAGTTAATCACACCGTCCCTGTCAGCGGCACCTTCCTCTGGCCAAGATGAAAACAGAGAAAAGGAGCCAGTATAGAGGTCTCAGATTTGGGTGGAGAGCAGTATTCTTATAGGATAACAGATCTCTCCTATCCCGCGTGTTTTGTATCTCCCGTGTTCCAACTGGGCAGAGGGAAGACCCACATTTTATGTGCCAGTTGTTAAATCAATTGGACCGAGGCAATGAATTGACTCTTAGCCTATGCACTGAAGAAGTGACTAGAAATACAGCCAGTATCTTGGCTTAGAGTTGGACAGAAGTATAAGCCAGGAAGAGCATCTGAATGTAAGAGGTAGCTGATCTGGGAGGGGATCCAAGCAACTATGGGGTGGAGAGGAAGGAAGAGAGACAAGGAGAGGAAGGATGCCAAAGACAACATGAGTCGTAGTTGGTGTCTAATTCCCTTGAAACACTGGGAACTAGTGTCCATTCAAGCCTGGAATATCACAACTGGACAGTAGGGGATCTCAGGTCTTTTAAAACCTCCTCATGTCAGGCATAGTTAAGGGTTGCTACCGTGGTCTGTCACCCACACATCCTCTGCATGCAAGCAGAGAGCCTCAAGCAAAGAGATGCTAGTATGAGAAATCTGGAAGGGCCAAGAAGTGCCGAAAGGTAGGCGACTAGGTGGAAGTAGGCTAGGGATATCTCTCAGTGGTACAGCAGATGCCTTGCAGATATGAGACCCAGGGTTCAGTCTGCAACACTACAAAGCAAAGATGTATGGCTCTGCATGGGAGGAGAGCCTTGGAAGACAGCTGCATCCAAGTGATGCTTTGGAGTCTAAGCAAAATTACTCCATATATGCTCCTGATGAGGAACGTAAGAGAAGAGTGGAACGTGCTCCAGAGAGCTCACCAGGGGCTGGCCTCTGACATTATACAAGCATAGAA
The DNA here is from genome assembly GCF_008632895.1 of Mastomys coucha. Taxonomy (NCBI): domain Eukaryota; kingdom Metazoa; phylum Chordata; class Mammalia; order Rodentia; family Muridae; genus Mastomys; species Mastomys coucha. The sequence goes on along the minus strand of NW_022196900.1, from coordinate 19,008,715 downwards.
AGAGTCACTACCTTTACCCCTTATCTCCTTTAACTTTTTTTTTTATTTCAAAATTCTTTTTCTCTTACAGCCTGGAAGTCAAAGAACTGAGTCAGTATTTATCCAACAAAAGTGGCCGTCATACCAACAGTATATTTCTTTTCAGGAATTTTGAAAGTACTTCATTTGACATTCTCCCCAAATGTGGGAGAAATAATGTTTCAGCTTCTTTTCCTGTTGCTGTGATAAAATAGCCCAACAAAAACAGCTTAGAACTAGGTTTATGCTGGCTCGCAGCCCAAAGGCACAGGCTGTTGAGATGGGGGAGTCTGCAGAAGTAGGAACATGAGGCAGCTGTCACACTGCACTTGTAGTCAGGAAGCAGGGAGCTAACAGTGTTGGTACTCAGCTATCTTTACCCTTCATGCTCAGTCTAGGGCCAGAGCTTGGGAAACAGTGCTACTCACATTTTTATAGGTCCTCCCATGTCAGCTAACCTGATCAAGAGAACCTTTCACAAGTGTCTTACTTTTCTATTGCTGTGGTAAATCACAATGACCAAGACAACTTATTAAAGAAAGTGCCTAATTTGGCTTACTGTTTCAGAGGGTCAGAGTCCATGATGGCAGAGCTGAGAGCTCACATCTTAATCCACAACCACAAGGAAGAGGGAGAGAAAAAGTCCCACAAATCTTTCAAAATCTCAAATCCTGCTTCCAATGACACATCTCCTCCAACAAGACCACACCTCCTAATCCTTCCCAAACCATTGTACCAACTGGGAACCAAGTATTCAAATAGATGAACCTATGGGAGTCATTCTTATTCAGACCACAACAGTAGGCTTGTCTCCTGGATGATTCTAGAGCTTGTCAAGTTGATAATCATTGTCAATAATCACAAATAATACAGGGAAACCAAGGAATCAAGAATCCAGGGCAGTTAATCTATGACTTGTCCATGGCACTCATTGGCTGACTTTATAGCTCCCCAGGACCTAGAGATAGTACTTACCATAGTCTCAGAGTTCTCAAACAGTCACAGTTTCAATGTCATTAATGTCAGTGAAGTAACAAGTAGCTTGGTGCTTCCCCAACAGTTGGGATTCTCAGGGAATGGCCAGTGGATGTTCTTCTTTTTAAATGATCAACAAATTGGAACCAATTCACCCTTCATTCACCATTTTTTTCTTCCTGAAGCAAGAAGAAGCATTGAGAATAATTGCACATAGGCATGGATTCCCATAGCTTTCCCCCTAAAATCTGGTTAGGGAATCATTTCAGCTCCTATAGAGAGAAGGTTGTATGGTGAGTTGAGAGGGAATCTGCATACTCTAAGCTTTGGATCACATGTCACCATCAATATTACTTTTAGCCACCTCCAGAGTCCTCATCAGTGTAAGGTCAGAAGCCATTTATTTTTTCTATTCTATGACCACAACAATATCAAATCTTTCTTGTCCCTTGTGGAAATGGGAAGTTATTTGTCAGAATCACACTTTTTCAGAGTCTCTGGAGCTTCTCTGTCAGCTTCCACAAGCATTCACAGTTTCCTAATAAAAATGTTGGTTTTGTAGTAACTGACATGTAGCCGACATGCCTGTTCTAGCAACATAGTGGAATTAAATCATTGCAAAGAGTGCTGAGTGACAGGTAGTTACCAGGCACCCTGACAGCATTTTCCCTATAGGAAGTCATGAAACCCCACAAGAGCAAACCTCGGTTAGATAATATTATTGTCATTGTCCCCAAAGTTCAGGAGACACATATAAAGTGGGTAAGACCAAGGTCACACTGTGGGTAAGTGGACAAACTGGAATTCAGATCTAGGTAGTGGGAACCAAAGTCTTAGCTCTTCAGCATTGTGCAAAGCTACCTCTGTTGTCTACATCATATGATCAGAAGATCTAGTGCATTCACGATGTACCCATGTGTGCTTTATGGGGACACTGGATGTAAAGTCTTTCTGGAGAGGACAGCTGGGAGAAGAACCTGGGTAGAAGGATGATAGTGGTACAACAGAGCAGACACATCACCAAGGCCTATGAGCATTTGGGGGCTGCCATTTGAATTAATGCTATCTGAGGGGCCTGATAATCCCTACTCATTGTCCTCACTGATCCTACCCAACTTCAGTCCAGACAATGGTTTTTGTGTGTGTGTGCATTTTCATGTGCTGTAGCTGTATCCGCACCCATCTCCCATATCCCAGGCCAATCACTGCAGAGGCCACACCCTGCAGATGTTATGGGGTCATGTCAAGTAACAAAATATATGCTCAAATCACCCATGTTTGTCTAGATGCATGAACTCTTAGGTTTATCTAATGCAAGATCAGCCCCAAGTCATATTCTTTATTAAGATAAAAATGTGATTCAAGCAAAACAAGTCAACATTTTTAGTACTAGACACCTTAAGTGTAACTGTCAATCACGCAGCTCAAGATTAAGCCTATGAATTTTATTGGTCTTTCAACTAAAATTCCATTTATCCTGATTTGAGATCTTCAAAGTTTACCTTCACTTCTACCCCCAAAATATTTTTTTAAAGTACTATAGATATCAAACTAGGGCTGTTTATAAATCTTACTCATTAAAAAAAAAAAAAAGGTTTGTATGCCTGTGCGTGCATGTGTGTTTGCATGTGTGTGTATGTATGTGCATGCCAGTGTGTGTGTGTGTGTATGTGTGTGTGTGTGTATGTGTGTGTGTATGTGTGTGTGTGTATGTATGTGTGTGTGTTTGCATGTGTGTGTATGTATGTGCATGCCGGTGTGTGTGTGTGTGTGTGTGTATGTGTGTGTATGTGTGTGTGTGTGTGTATGTGTGTGTATGTGTGTGTGTGTATGTGTGTGTGTGTGTTTGCATGTGTGTGTATGTATGTGCATGCCGGTGTGTGTGTGTGTGTGTGTGTGTGTGTGTGTATGTGTGTGTGTGTGTACGTGCCTGTGTCCACATGTGAGCTACAGTATGCTTGTAGAGGTCAGAGGACAACTTCAGATGTTGGTGTTTCTCTTCCCTTCCACTTTGAAATGGAGTCTCATCTCCATCCAGCTTCAAGGGAGTGTCAGGTCTCTGCCTCCTGTCCCACAGGAGCACTGGGATTCCAGGCAGATGGGCTACTGAGCCCAATATGTCTGGGGGTCCTGGGGGATCTGAACTCTTGCTCTAATTCATACCCACTAAGCTCTCTTCCCAAGCCTATAAATCATTTTTTAAGAACACTCAGTTTTCTAAGGCATGCACACAAGTAAACTGCACAGATTATTTAATCCCCTAGAGATAACACTATATATACTCCACACCTTGGGACGATGCTGGGTGTGACTATCACAGCAGACCCTGACTGAGAATTTAAATACTGGCACCATTTGAGTAAGACCAGAAGTATTGGAACTTCAGAATTTATTCTTAACTTTGGAATATTTGCATATTTATGATGTGATGTCTTGGAGATGGGACTTAATTCTAAGCATAAAACTTATCTACATTTTATGAACACATAACCTATAGGTCATTTTATAGAATAGTGTTATGATTTTTCTTGTGGGCAAAATTTCATTGTTGGAATATTCCACTCATGACATCAGAATGGAGCTAAAACATCCCTAGTTTGTAGCATTTGGGATGTCAGATTCTCTGATTAAGGTTCTGCACTGTGATACAGCATCTAATCTGTGAATAAAATTCAACTCTAATTCATTTGGGACTTAGCTTGTGCTTTTAAAAGATATAAACAGAATACTTTGCTCCATGTTTAATTAATGTGATTATTTGTACAAACAAGAATGAGAAGAAAAGAAAAATACAGCAAACTTCCAAATATCATTTACTTGGAATGCTAATAAATGTCACAAATTAAATGTGTTTTTAAAAATAAATTTACACAACTATAACAAATACAATACATCATAAGTTCATGAACTTAAAAATCTCCCTTCAACCCTCACCCTATGAGTCTTCCATTTCTTAATAGATTTGACATGAAATCTCTCTGGCTTTCTGAAGTGTTGCAGATCAGTGCTGTGGAAGCCCAGATATTTTCAATTGAATAATTAGATTTCCCACATCTTTTTTATACACCCTAAATACAGGCTGATGTTTTCCTTCCTGGAGTTAAAATATATCATAAAAAAATATCATTTTTTTCCTAATGACTTTGGATCATAAATAATATTTTGATATTTTCTAAAAATATTTTTAAACATTTTTTTAAGATTTATTTATTTATTTTATGTGTATGAGTACACCATTGCTCTCTTCAGACACACCAGAAGAGAGTATCAGACCCCATTATAGATGGTTATAAATCACCATGTGGTTGCTGGGATTTGAACTCAGGACCTCTGGAAGAGCAGTCAGTGCTCTTAGCTGCTGAGCCATCTCTCCAGCCCTCTAAAAAATATTTTTACACTTGAGTTCGCCCAACTTCCCCACCATGCTGCCCAGTATCTGGTGTTCCTTTGGAAAGAGAGCTGACCTGATAAATTTTTGTATCATTTTCTCTATTGGAAACGTCTAAGTAAACCATTAAGTTATTTCTTCTCTTTGAGGACTTCTATTTTCGGCACTTGTCAGTCAACAACACCTTTCACTGAATATCACCCACCCACCTTCTGTCTTGACCACCCACAGAGCTAGTCTTTCTCCAGCTTTGTCAGCCTCTCAGAGGTTGAGGTGGCTCCTTATGGTTTTCTTCCTAGCAATTTTGATTGGGGTACAAAGAGTCCAGGGAGAATAAATCTGTGTTTGCTTTAGGTTGGCTTTACCAGTAATTATGTAATGGAGTCGGTACACAGGACACAAGAATCCTACCAATGTAAGGAAAGTGAACATGGATGTGAGGAGAGGTACAGACCACAGGCTGTGTTGTCCTAGAAATAGAAAACCGGTGAAAGATTGAAGGGAGTCGCCACCTTGGATCCTAGACACCTCTTGTTTCTTCCTCCAGTCTTTGCTTCAGCTTTTCTCCTTGGCCTTGGGTTGGGAAAGCTGTATAGGCTCTCAGTAAACTTCCAGCTTTGTTTAAGGCAACTGAGGAGATATTCAACCTTTATGGACCACCAAGTATGATTAAAGCATCCTTTGAAACTGTTTAATCTTAAAAGTGAGGGTGATCAGATTGCATTATATTCATGTATGACACTGCCAAGAAGTAACTGTAATAATAAAAAAGAAAATGCTGCATTTAACTTTGAAAAGCAGGCAGCACGGTGTCTGTTATTTTCTCATAGACTGTGACCTAAGACGATTTTTAAGTGAAAATACCTTTAATTCACTGATAATTACAAATTTTTAATTAACTCCCATTTGTGTCTAACTTCCTTATGAAAATAAAATAGCCATTAGTACTTTTAGATGATGCAAGAAAATACAACTGTCATAGCTTTGTGACTCTTATCCTATATATGTGTGAATTCATCAACACTTATACATAATACACAGGAAAATATTTCCTAATTTTTATTTCTGAAGTTGGGTAATGAACATTTTCCTTCTATAAGATGATCCTCTCCTAAATAATATGTTTTAAGTATGTTATCATGTAGACATAACCATGATTAAACTTTTCAAATAGTATCTTTTGTGTGTCTGTGGTACCAGGGGTGGAACCCAGGATTGTTGAGCTGTAGGTCAGCAGTGAGCTACATCCCCAGCCCTGAGCTGCATACCCAGTCCTGAGCTGCATCCCCAGCCCTGAGCTACAACCCTAGCCCTGAGCTGCATCCCCAGCCCTGAGCTGTATCCCCAGGCCTGAGCTACAACCCCAGCCCTGAGCTACATCCCCAGGCCTGAGCGACATCCCCAGCCCTGAGCTACATCCCCAGCCCTGAGCTGCATCCCCAGCCCTGAGCTGCATCCCCAGCTCTGAGCTGCATCCCAGCCCTGAGCTGCAACCCCAACCCTGAGCTGCATCTCTAGCCCACAATGGAATTTCTAAATCATTGTCATTTGTTACTATAACATTTTATAATTAAAATACTTTTTTTATGTGTATGAGTACAACACTGTAGCTGTACAGATGGCCGTGAGCCGTCATGTGCATGGCTGCTGGGAATTGAACTCTGGTCCCGCTCGCTCCGGCATAATTCACTGTAGCTGTCTTCAGACAGCGCCAGATGAGGGCATCTGATCTCATTATGGGTGGTTGTGAGCCACCATGTGGTTGCTGGGATCCGAACTCAGGACCTTTGGAATAGCTGTACAAATGTAAAACACTTATGTATACATTTTCCTCAACTTCTCTCACTATTTCTTTATCTTGATTTCTGTTCATCCAATATATATATATATATTTTAATTTTTTGAGACAGGGTTTCTCTGTGTAGCCCTGGCTGTCCTGGAACTCACTCTGTAGACCAGGCTGGCCTCGAACTAGGAAATCCACCTGCCTCTGCCTCCCAAGTGCTGGGTTTAAAGGCGTGCGCCACCACCGCCCGGCAATAATGGACTTTTATTTGATACATATCTACATTGACTTAACAGCTTGCATGCATGTGGTAGCACTGCTGGCATTCTGGTGAGTCCATTCTTACTGTTCAGATTTTCCGGACCTCTGTGTGGAAGGACTGGATGCTGGAGGTTGTCAGGAGTAGGAATTGTTTGGTCCTTGTGAATCCATTCTGTTGTTTTATAGTCTGGACTATGTCTGCAACTCATCAGCTCCCGTGCCCACCATTTCCCAATGTGGTATACTGTCCCCATGGGTCCATTTCAAACTGGTGTGTGTCCTTGTTTAATAACTAAGGCATGTGTGTGGGTGGATAAACTCTGGACCCATAAATCTGAGATTAAGTTCACCTCCGACCCTCTGGTTCCTCTGTGATTTGTCTAGACGTCACAAACAGCCTGAAGACTCCCCGAGCCAACATTTTTTCCCTTTCTAGAATTTCAGTCTATTAAGGTTGAGTAAATACTTCAAATAAATGAGACATGCTAAATATGATTGATTTGAAATCACAACGTTAATGGAAAGGCCCAGTTAATGAAAAATACTCCTCTCGTGATTCTGACATTTTTGTGAGTTGGTTAGTGCTTCCTCTCTCTCACCAGATAGCACAGCTAGGAAAACCTCAACACAGTGCCTGTGTGTTATAGAGGCTCAATATGGATCTGTTGTATTTATCAATCTCAGTTCAGAGGGGCACAACAAGACTCATTCTGATAGGTTTTTGTCCCGGGTTTATAATTTTGTCCTGCACATTGGAATAGAGCAAGCAAAAATTATAGCATCTATTTATTTGTTCATTTGCAACTTTTCATGTTAGTCTGGAAACAGGGTTTCATTCAACCCAGACTGGTTTTGAACTCTTGATAGTTCTGTCTCCACTATGAATTTCAGGCATGTGACACCTCGTCTGGCTCCTACCCACCAACAGAATAAGAATATAAGATTAATTTGTCATGTAATACCTTGCAGTTATACCCAGACAAACAAGCATTAGCTTTACTTCAATGGAGTTAGAATAATGAAAGAAGAACAAAGTTACCAAGATGAGTTTATTTTATGGCAGAAGAATTGGAAGAAGTTTCTATGAGATGAACTTGGACCTATGCTCTGGAAGACCAGTAGAAGATGGGGGGCATCTTGGAAAAATGAAAACGAGTTATGAAGAGTTTTCAGGCCCTACAAACAATAAGATAGTATTGTTCATTCCAAAAGCCCCAGCGTGGGTGGAATAGCTAAGCAAGAGTGAGGAGTGGTGTGGTGAACTAAAGAGCAGACAGGGAAGTGGCTGGAAGGATTAATTAGGACTAGATAGTAATAGAACCTGGGAAAAGGTTAGGTTTCACTTTACAGACAGATTGGCAATATTTAAAGTTCAGAAAAACAATTGCTTTGGGATTTCAGAAAAATAACCTTAATGGCAGGTCAGAAAATAGATTTGAAAGAATTCGGTCCTCTAGAGATGCTTAAATGAGCACCTGGGGCAAGGCTGGGATGACAGAACTAAGAGGCAGGCAGTGGGGGTGAAATGGCTTAGTTTGAGTGGCCACTGACAGTGATAAACAGGACAAAGTCATTCTAGATTACTCAGAATGCTAATCTTGGAAGGTAGGGGATATGGAGCCATATTGGAGGAACTGAAGATGGGTGTTAAACAATGGAGTACTACTCAGCTATTAAAACAATGAATTTATGAAATTCTTAGGGAAATGGATGGATCTGGAGAATATCATCCTGAGTGAGGTAACCCAATCACAAAAGAACACACATGGTATGCACTCTCTGATAAGTGGTTATTAGCCCAGAAGTTCAGAATACTCAAAGTACAATCCACAAACCACAAGAAACTCAAGAAGAAGGAAGATCAAAACGTGGACACTTCATTCCTTCTTAAAAGGGGGAAAATATACCCATGGAAGGAGTTGCAGAGACTAACTATGGAGCAGAGACTGAAGGAAGGGCACTCCAGCCTGATATAGCTGTCTCCTGAGAGGCTCTGACAGCACTCGACTAATACAGAAGTAGAGACTCACAGCCATCCATTGAACTGAGTACAGGGTTCCCAATGAAGGAGTTAAAGAAAGGACTGAAGGAGCTGAAGGGTTTTCAGCCCCTTAGGACGAACAACAATATGAACTAACTAGTAACCTGAGAGCTCCCAGGGACACAACCACTAACCAAGGAATACTCATGGTGGGACTGATGGCTCTGGCAGCATGTGTATAGTAGAGGATGGCCAAGTCGGTCATCAACAGGAGGAGAGGCCCTTGGCCCTGTGAAGGTTCTGTGCCCCAGTGTAGGGGAATGCCAGGGCCAGTAAGCAGGAGAGGGTGGAGTAGTGAGCAGGGGGAGGGGGAAGGGAACAGGGGTTTGTTCTTCTTGTTGTGTTTTGGGTAAGAAAGAAAGAAAGAAAGAAAGAAAGAAAGAAAGAAAGAAAGAAAGAAAGGAAGGAAGAAAGAAAGAGAAAAAGGGAGAAAAAAAGAAAGAAAGAAAGAAAGAAAGAAAGAAAGAAAGAAAGAAAGAAAGAAAGAAAATGGGTGTTAAAACTCTTACTTGTGCATGAATTGCAGATAGAGAGTTGGGAAGACCGTGTAGTACATTCAGGCCGAGATGCCCACTGGGCCACTAGGATATCATATGGGGCCATCAAAGAGCTTAATTTGATGTAGGCTTAGGAGCCATTGACTTGTAGGTGAGGCTCAAATGATATCTTCCAGGGAAAGCAGAGAGGAGAGGAGAGGGAGAAAATATGGAAATGCTACAACTCTACATGGAAGAGGTAAATAAAATCCCCCAAATACACTATTGGGAGAGAGCTGATATTTTGATGTGTCTGTTGCCTATGTTTACACACATGCCCTATATACAGTACTCATTTATGGTAACGGTCTTATGTGATTGCCTTGTATTTATATAGCTTGCATTCTGTTGTTGGAATTTTATAGTTTCTGATTTTTTTTTTGTTATTTCAAATTGCTCTAAGATATAAAGACTTTCGAGAGTGTATGTGTGGTGTGTGTGTGTGTGTGTGTGTGTGTGTGCGCGCGCATGGGTACATGCCTTGGTGGCTATTTTCTTATGATATTCACAACTATAGAATTTAAGGTCAAATTAATGTGAAAAATTTAAGACTTTGATCACTTTCTCAAATGCACTCTAAGTGTTGCAGGTTCAGATGGTTCAGGTGGGCCTTCCCAGGAGTCTCTGTTCTTCCACATGTTTAATAACTTAACAGAATTAAAACAAACATAACCACATGAGAAGTCAAGAATGTTTTATTATTAATTAATTTTCTACATTTTGGCATAATACAACTAAATATTTTTGTATATTTTACTAATAGCCTGTTCATCCTCCCTTCTTCCCTCCCCTCCCTCCTACCCTCTCTCTCTTCCTGCCTCCTTTCCTTCTTCCAGTAGTTTTTCTTTCTTTCATTGCCTTTGTTTGCTTTGGTGAAAATGTACACCTAGTTTCCTGTGATTTCTCTCTTTTTTTTGCTTGGAAATCTGTAAACTTTCTTTATCTTTTAATAACACTGAATTATTTTATAAACATGATATATATACATATGTATAGAGAGAGGGAGGGAGGAGGCAGAGTAGTCACAAAACAGAGCAGCCCTTTGTAATGATATGTCTTACTATGTTGGCTAGACTTTTCAAAAGAATCTTCAATAATGCTGAGAAACTTGAATCACTGCTTCACTCCTTACTTACTTGGGATCTGCTGAGTTTCTACAGTCAGCCATTGTTTGCACTTTTGTCTCAAGGTAAATAACTTAGGGCTGGTGAGAAGGCTCAGTGAGTAAAGGTGCTTGCTGCCATGCCTGGTGACCTCCAAGTTCAATGTATAGAATAAAAAGAAGATTCAGAGAGGAGAAAAATGGGTGACAACAGACTAAAATTAAGACAAAACTGGCTGAAATATTGAAGGAAATAAAGAGAGAGCTGTGTAAAATAAAGAGATATTATAGCTAGAAAGTTAAAGTACAATGCTAGTCTTAATTCTTTTATGATTTTAAAAACTTTTTCTCTTAAACATTTCATATATATGAGATAATGATATATATATATATGTATGTATCCTTTTTGTTGTTTGTTTAATGGTATACATATATGTATACATATATGTAATGGTATACATATCATATATATTAAATAGAGGTAGAAGGGAAGATAATAATACCATTAGCCAGGCAGTGGTGGTGCACGCCTTTAATCCCAACATTTGGGAGGCAGAGGCAGGCAGATTTCTGAGTTCAAGGCCAGCCTGGTCTACAGAGTGAGTTCCAGAACAGCCAGGGCTATACAGAGAAACCCTGTCTCGAAAACCAAACAACCAAACAAAAGAAAATAATACCATTAAACAAACAACAACAGAAAAGATATGCAAGAGAAGGCTTGAGGCGCTCCCTCTGGATCCAGAAGGCATTAGGATGAGATCGAACTGGTGTGTGTGGGGAGACTAGAATGGGTGATATCTAGGGGATGGTGAATCAACAGAGAAACTTCTTTTCCTTTACAGTGCAGGACATACATAAAGAAAATAATTCTCTGAGCCAAAGAATATCAGACAGCATAAAGTGAAAATAGTAACTAAATAACAGCTGAACCTTGGAGAAAGTTGAGGTGTGAACGTGAGGAATGTCTTCCCCGGAGCTTCCAGGGCTAAGTCGGTGCCCAGTGTTTCCCAACAAGAAATTCCCAACAAATTGCCTCGTGCCGTTCTAAACAGATGATTGGGCTTCTCCTCAGAAATAGTACTGAATAATGTATGTGTCACATGGGTGTTTCAGCCCATTCAAATTATTACTCATGCTTATAGACCCCCCCTTTAATTGCATATATACTACAGTTTCACACTGGGTAGAAATCAAGTTGAAACTCTGGCTTAATTTATTAATTTTCTGCTCCATGACAAAGCGTTACTCGGACACAGTCACAGGGTAGATTTGTCCACTGTATGAAATCCATTAAAGGGTGACTAATGACCTTTCCTAGTTGACATGCTCAGGGCGGGCTGGTTGTAGTGGGTAATTGTGGTTTGGTCCTTGCAGTGGCTCATATTGTGTCCTCCTGAGGCTTAGAGTTCAGGGTTCAGGAGAGAGTGTTGGCCCCTTCTGCTTCAACTGTCACCTCTTCCGTTGTCTCCAGTGTTTTTGCAACAGCTCTTTGAAGGAAAATACTTTGGGTCGGGGTGGGAGTTGGGGGGTGCAGTCTTGTGTAACGGTGATGGATCTCCCTTGTTAAATCTGAGTTGCACAATGCTGCATTTTTATCATTCTGATCACTGTTGCTGGACTCAGAGCCTATTTTCCTTCAGCTATTTATACAAGCACATCAGAGGCTTGATACAATGCAGATGGAGATAACCTTTTGCCATGCAGAGTCCATCTCCAGTTTTTCTTTGGCAGCAAATCCTCTGTCTCATTCAGTATTATGGAGAAAAAAAATCTGTAGCAGATGATGTAAACTATTTCAGAAAGACAGAAGAAAAACGCCAGACTTCTACCACATTCCGTGGCTATTACCACAGACCCATATGACTCTGGAGTCCTGGTATGAAACAATGGTCTAGTGAATTGTGACTTTACTCAAACATGATGAGGCGAAAAGACCGGGAGAACTGTAGATTATTTTCAGTCATGCATCCTCCCTTGTCCATCTTTAAAGCACATTCCAAACCCAGATCTTGTGTAATTCTTTGCCTGGACCACTTGTCCAGTCATTATTCTTGTTATCTTCAGCTTCATGCATGGACTTGCCACCAGAGCTCACGGTTCCTGGAAATACTCATCAGTGACTCTACAAAAAGAGCAAAAGCAGAATCACAGCTTAAAGTGTATTTATTTATTTTTCTTTATGTACACAAGTGTTTGACCTGCCTCTGTGCCTGGTGCTCATGGAGGTAAGAAGCAGGCATCAGATTCCCTGGTATTATGAATGGTTTTGAGCCACCATATGTGTGCTGAGAACTAAACCTGGGTCCTCCACAGTAGGAAGAGGTGCACTGAGCCATGGCTCTGTCTCCCATGCAGATGAAACCATGCTGTGTATGTGTGTGTGTGTGATGAGCAGTAACTGGAGAAAGGATATGCTGAGGTCCACACCCAGGTGAAGGAAAGGCACTGGGCTGAACTGATGCGAACACTCCAGGAAATGAGTTCTTTATTCTAGAAGGCACAAAGAAAAAATAAAATGTTATTTTATATTAAGGAGAATTTTTTATTCTTTGAAAAAAATTCAAAGAATTTATTCATCCATTTATACAACATTTATTGATCACATCTTCCTTCTACTACCTCTCTCCAACTCCTCCTAGAATATCTTTGTATAAATAGTTTATGTTTACACACTCACATTCCTACTACTTACTCAAGACCAACTCACTCCAATATCCTAAAGTTTACCCAGTCCATTCATTGAACAAACACTTATGAGCATATACTTTACACTGTGCACTATGAAGAGTACCACAGTGAAAAAGAAAATTTACTTTTCTCTCTTTTCCATTATTATTTTCATGGTCTCAATGTCTTGCATTGAGCTGCCATGACCTTGTCAACTAGCCATTCAAAATGACCATGAGGATAGCGGAGTGTCTGTAAAGATGCGACTTCTGAATGGAGCTAGAAAAAGTCACTAACTCATAGTGAAGAGCAAAGATGATGCAGACACAAGCCACTGCATCCTGGAGGGCTGGAACGAAGGCTTTCCTTCCCAACATGAAAAATAGAATTTTACAAATTGCCTCATCCTATTTTAAACAAAGAATTGGGCTCTTCCCGATTCAGAAACAGTAGTGAGTAATATGAGTGTTTCAGCCCATTCCAATTTCTGTTTATGCTTTTACAACTCCCCCCTTGGTGTATCTATACTACAAATGTAAAAACACACACATACCTAACACACTAACCTTTAAACACTTACGTGTACTCAATTTTCTCATCTTTGTCAATACACACGCCTCCCATTATTTGGCCCACAGAGGGGCTTTCCAGCTGCTCTTGGTTTCCTTGGCTTGTCTTTGCTAGTCCTGAAGCTTCCTGGATTTCTGTCCTGAGACGATGCCCCAGCCTGCATTTTACAGCTCCCAACCTTGCACTGAAATTCAACATTTTCCTCACAAATTTTTTGCTCCTTCTAGTGGGTAATGGTATTGAGATTGCACCCAGTTCATTTCTACTTGGGCTGGTCCTTAACAGTGTGGGTGTCGTTGTGGGCGTGTGCGTGGGTGTGGGTGTCTCTGTGGGTATGTCTGTATGTCTTTGGGATGGATTTTAGAAGTGAACTTACTGGGTCAAACAGAAAGAATTTACAGAAGAATTTCTTGAGGTGATTCTCAAGCTCAGTTGGCAAAGGAAACATTTAGGTCTAACCACAAATACGGTAAAAAGAGAGAGAGAGAGAGAGAGAGAGAGAGAGAGAGAGAGAGAGAGAGAGAGAGAGAGAGAGAAAACATGATGGCTAAAATTTCCTTACAATTATAAAGAAAGAACATGTAGCAACAGCACCCTAAACCGTGTGGTATCAACCAAGAGCAAAGAGACAGGAGAATACTACAGAAGAAAGAGGACCAATTAGTGAGTGAAATGTGGGAGATGTTTATCTGGCTGAATAAAAATGAAAGGTGTTCTATACTGTACAGCAAAGTAAAGACAAAATCCAATGTGGAATTTGGAATTTCAAAAATAAAAATCTTGGTGTAAAGCACAGGAGAATATTTGAGTGGGCTTGGGGTGGAGAAGAGGCAGAAGTGTCTGCGGCTCTCTGTTGAGCGGAGGAAGAGCTCTTCTGTATTGGCAGATATGGATTGAGTTGGATCTCTAGACTCACCATATTGAGGAATTTAAATGGCCCAACTTCAGTGAATCACACTGGGAGAAAACCACTTTTCTGACTGGAACCGTCCTGTCCCTTGAAATGCAGGGACTGCCACTCTGAATACCTTTGAGCTGTGTTGCAAAGTCATCTTCTCCTCTCATCCCTACACTTCATCTCTTGTCTGGACAGGCAGGCAGGCAGGCAGGCAGGCAGGCAGGCAGGCAGGCAGGCAGGCAGACAGACAGACAGACAGACAGATAGACAGACAGGCACACACATGCACATACATGCATGTGGGCACACATGTACACACACACACACACACACACACACACACACACGTCCAAATGATACTTTCTACTTAGTGCCCAAGGTATCCTGAGGTCCCGTTGGAATGAGACACTGTGTGCTAAGACAGAACATCATCTTATGATGGTTTTTTAAAACTCTGTCTTAATAAAGCTGAGTGGAATGAGTATTCTGTGGGCATTTCTTCAGTATTGTATTGCGGATGGAGCCCAGGTATGGGTCATGCTAAGCATGTGTTTTACCCCCTGCCCAGAATTTTTCTTTGAGATGCCATTCCTCCATATGAGGAAACAAGGCTGGCCATGTATGGACGTCCAGCAAAACCCAATACCAGAAGTTTCTAATACTTCCTGAGTCATGCTTAGAATTCTTCTTCTACTCTCCTTTTGCAAAGCTACCTGCGGGAAGCTCACCCCTCAGCTCTCTGCACTTCCATTTTCTGAGTTGCACAATGGCCTTATTCATGGCCATGCCGCCATCTGAACATCCAAATGCAGAGAGGACCTGTGACCCTCAGTTCCTCGGGAGATGTCTGTCTGTCATCTCCTCTGTGACTCAGTTGGGTGTGTAGAGACTTCAGAGTCTCACACAAGCTTATAACATCTGTTCTCTTGTCTTTCCCCTCCCCTTATCCCCAGAGGCTCTTCCTGGAGCTTAGAAAAGTCTCACATTTGTCACATATTCATCCCAGACCTCTTGTCCTTCATCAAGTCCTTCATCTTGTCCTTCATCATCTTTTTAAATTGTAAAAACCAAAACCTTGAAGGCTGTTGATTGAGGTCACGGTGTGTATTTGAGGAATGTCTCTTAACACTGTGTATGCTATTTTGCCACTCACACACAGACATACACACACAGAGAGAGACACTGAAACACACAAGCACAGAGACACACACACAGACACACAGACACACATATACATACTCCTAGACATCCACACAGACACACATATCCACATAGACACATACACACAGACACACATATACAAAGACACACATAGACACCAACACAGACACACACCTATACACAGACACAGAGAGAGACATTGAAGCACACAAGCAGAGACACACACAGAGACACATATACAAAGATATACATAATAGACACCCACACAGACATACACCCACCCACAGATACACGCATACACACACACACACACACACACACACACACACACACACACACACACACACAGCCTTCTGTGCCTGATTTTCTAAGCTCCCATTAGATTTAGCCCCCTTTATTGTGCTTGAATCTTGAGGACTGCGGTGGTGACACACTTAAAACCACCTCTTCTCAAACTGCGGGTCCTCTATCTAGATAGTTTCTGGAGTCCTTTTTAGTTTGATTTTCTTTAAATTCAGGTTTGGCAGCTTTAGTTACAGCTCACAGTAGCAAAGTTTAGGTAAAAATAATTTGATTTTAAGCAGTTCCATTAAGCAAATAGTGATAGACTTTCATTTATACGGATACTGAGCTTAGAGTCTGAAATAAATAGGCCCGTGAATCTAGTCCCTTAAGTAAGTGGAACTGAACATACCTTTCAAATCTTATCTTGTTTTGATTTTGACAACATGCCGGGTATAACTGTTGCTATCCTGGTCTGCCTTCTGAAACTACACAGTGGCCTCTCTCATAATTGCTTAATAACCATGCTACCTCCAAAGAACTTGCTAGAAGTTGTATCCCACCACTTCCTTGCCTTCTCAAGTAATCCTAATGAAAAGTCAGGAAGGAAATTGGGTGGCAATGCCAGGTCACACCTGGAGTTCCTGCGCCTTTGGATCTGATATTGTAAAGCATCATTGGCAACGAGGTGTTAAAAGCTTGCCTGCTTTTGTTCACAGTGAAGGAATTACAGCACTTGGTAAAACAGACTGACCTGTCCTAAAACAATAAAGCTCAAATGTCAGGCTTCGTGAATCCATGTTTTCTCATGCAGATAGGATGCTGCCAAAACCTGCTAATTTTATGTGAATCCTGGGTGGTCCAAAAAGATGAAGCATTGGATCAATTCTACATTTTTGAAGGAGTCGTGGAAAAACAAATATAGGAAGGAGGTCAGCCATCATAAGTCCTGGAAAAGACATGTCCTGATAAAATTTTATTCTAGGGTGTCTAATGGTGGTTTACATAGAAAGACATAGAGAGAGAGATGCAATGTAGATGCATAAAACTCAAGGTTAGTTCATGTTTCCAGGTCTGGAGAATGGATAGATTAGCTTGACAGGAAGTGGCAATTAGTGTGTCAAAGTCATCCTGTAAACCTTTGTTCTCCATCAGCAAGCTCAGTGGAGATGAGGATGATGGTGACGATGACACATTTTAAATGGTTTTGAGGTTCATTGTGCATCCATGAAGCCATTGCAGATCCCAGTCTGTGCCTGCTTCTGCTTTCCTCTCACTGACCAGTGTTTCTCAAGTACTGCCTTAGCCAGGAAACAGAGCGGAGCCTTCCTCTCACCCTCGGATCTTCTCTGTGTCTTTACAGCAAATCCTTCGTCACTCTAGAGAAAACTCCACCAAAGTCATATTTCTCATCACCGATGGCTATTCTAACGGCGGAGACCCCAGACCTATTGCAGCATCGCTGCGGGACTTCGGAGTGGAGATCTTCACGTTCGGGATTTGGCAGGGGAATATCCGGGAATTGAATGACATGGCTTCCACCCCGAAGGAAGAACACTGCTACCTGCTCCACAGTTTTGAAGAATTTGAGGCTTTAGCTCGCAGGGCGTTGCATGAAGGTAAGAGAAGCTAATAGGGTTACAGGTACCTTGAAATGCTTGTCTCTCCCCCCTACCCCGCTCCCCTTTCATTGCATGAAACTCATTGAAGAGTGACTTCAAACCATTGCGCTGCTCTTGGAGGAGCATGAGGCTTGTGAGTGCTTTGGGTGTCAGGAGAGACTCTGAACTGCCCGGAGATGGCATGCTGATCTGGCAGCAACCTTGTTTTGCTTCGTTTCTTAACAGCTGCGATGCATTTCCCTAGAACATCCATATGTTCCCACCTAGATCCATGGGATGAATTGAGGTGTGTTTGGAGGCCACACACAGAGTGGGAAGCCGTGACTGAGATCACATTCACAGCTATCTGGACAGATGAAGTAAACATTCTGAGACAGAAGCATCGAATCTCACCAGAATGTTTCCAGAAATACACAGGAAGATAGGATGCTGACTACTTAACACACGTCTTGCCCTGACACCTTGGAGATAAACGGCTTTTGTTATAAGAACATCAGCCCTAATGGGGGGGGGCGGATTAGCAAGTGCCCTTCATCGGTGGTCTCAACTCACCGTGTATAAGAATGTTTAATTGTACGATTCTTAGTTAGATGAACTTGCCTGCTGTAATATGAACCCTGAGAAAAGAATCCAAGCACATTGTGAGGCGTCGACAGGAGATTTAGCCATGTGCCAAATTGAACCCATGATCCTGGCAGGTTCTCAAGTAAAAAAAATTCAATGTAAGGCAGAAATCATAACAATAAATTCAAAGAAACCGTGAGGCTCAAATGAGCCAGGTTATCCCTGATGGAATTCCAAGAGAAGAGTTTCGAGTGGACTACGAGTCTATTGCTGTGGCTTAGATTTAAATCCTAGGCCTACAACGGGTTTAATTTCTAGAAGGTAGGCCATAAAAACTCAGAATTCTTGGATTTGTATCCTAGTTTCATCATCTGTTAAGTGAATGATCTGGAGGCAAATTATCTGTCTTTTAACACTTCTTAGGGTTCTGGTCAATGAAAGTGGTACTTACTTCTCAGGCTCATTATAGGGATCAAGTAGTTTAAGGCATAAAAATCAATTAGAAAATCACTGATGAGACCTGAAACATTATTGGGTAAAAAGTGCCTGCTGCTAAGACCTACAACCTCAGTCAGATCCCCAGGACTCCTACGGTGAAAAGAGGGATCCAGTGTGTGCCCACATACACTGACTAAGTAAATACAACAAAGAGGAAATCACTGAATGCACTTATAAAGGCCCAATGTCTACTTTTATTGCACTTAATTACTTATTAAATATAAACAGTAATGGGTTATTTGTTATCAATTGCTTCAGGCAATCAAGTATGGGTTTCAATCTTTTCTCCTCATCCAAAATAGGAGTTACATAATAATATGTACCACAGATTTCTGAAGAGGAAGAAATCTTCACATCTTGCCGAGGCTTCATTGTCTAGCATGTGGTCAGAGGGAACAGCAGCCCTTTTGTTTGTTTGTTTGTTTGTTTGTTTCTCCTTTCTTAAAGAGAGTGGTGTGCTATCTGGGGAAACAGGGAGGCTACATTTCGGGTAGTGGGCATTACTAATTGTGAGTATGAACTTCTGGGTGTTGTGACTTCTAGATGTGCTGGATCAAATGAATCACTAGTCAAATCATTCCTCTGTCTTTTGGGACAATTGCTTCTGCCCTAAATTGAGTTGGTGCAGAAATAAGAGCAGGCAGGGCTTTCCAGGAAAAGGTTGTTTTGCTAGCGCACACTAGGACTTCATGGAAGGTGTCGCCTTTAATACACTAAACTCACATCTAGAATATGTCAGACTTGGGTTGGCTCTCTAGGGTTGGTAAGAAGATGCTCCACATTTACTAAAAAAAAAATACAACCACATGAGGGGTGAGCCCAATGACCTCTCCTCCGTACTTTTCTACTTGGAGGGACCCACTCTCAGCCTTCAGACATTGATGTTTCTGAATACTCTCAGTAGCCCCAGGCTGCAGAACAGATTTCCACTTACTTATCCCTCCACTTACCACTCTCCTGGGCCAGAATGCTACTGTACCAGCATTGCTGGCCAGGCTTTGCTTGCTCCCTAAGGTTCTCTGGAGCAAACAAACCTCTGGTCCAGTTTCTCAGCACTAATTCCCAGGGACCTCTGTGTAAACCTTTCACCCATAGCACTGGCTCTGGGCTTGAGGTGCCTTTCTTTGAGGCTCAGTCTCCCCTAATTTCCGTCCCTCGTTGCCGGGCAGACGTTTCCCATTTGAGACCATCTCTCATCTCCTTCCCAGATCTTCCTCTGCAGGCTGTTTGCTCTGCCAACAGTCACCCACTTGCATTCTTACTCGGGGCCCAGCCCTGTATCTGGACGTAGTAGCCTGACCCGAGCACTGGAATTCAGTCTAAGATTTTCTAACTTCTTCAGCTGGAGACAGAGACTAATCACTTGCTCCATTCCAGGCCATCCATCCAGGCTCAGCCTTAACCCAGCCTTAAGCCACTGTCTGAATGGCTGAACTGAAGGATTCCTGGCATGCTTTCCTCCGGCTCCTGCCTCACACACTCAGTATGGCCTCTTACTACATAACATGTGTTTCTGTGCTTACAACTAAGAAGTGGACTAGATTATGGTTTATGTTCTTAAACGTATGTGTTAATATTTTTGAATCAAACTACAGACATGATGCTCTTTATTCTAGAGTCAGTAACCCACAGGCAGCAAGCACTCTTACGCAGTGGTCAGGAGCATGGTTTGATTTCTAACTTGAACAGGATTGGGAAAGTCTGGCTACGGCTGCCTGACCTCACACAGAGGTCAGGGAATGCTGCTGGTGGAAGCCAGAGGAGTGATCTGAAGCACCAAGTGTGCTAATTGCCTGCTGCATCTGGAGATTCCGGTCTACACTGCTTCATTTCTGCCTGACCCCAAGTGGCCTGAAACACTTAGGATGAAGTCCCAGACTGAAATAACTGAATTGGCCAAAACTAACCCCCAGAGTATGTTCCTGCAAACAATACACATTCATACGTGGGTGGAGGTAGGGAACAGTGGGAAACAGACAGATGAGAAGGGCTTTCTTTCCTCCAGTTTGCTCTTGATTTGTAATGACTAGATAAATGTAACAATCAACTGTTCATATATTTTTTTAAATTGCCTCATATCTTTTGTTCTTGATAGATCTACCTTCTGGGAGTTTTATCCAAGAGGATATGGCCCACTGCTCTTATCTCTGTGAGGCTGGGAAAGACTGCTGTGACAGAATGGCCAGCTGCAAATGTGGGACACACACGGGTCAATTTGAATGCATCTGTGAGAAGGGCTATTATGGGAAAGGTCTGCAGTACGAGTGCACAGGTGAGTCTCTGGTGTGAGCACACCTGTATCAGTCGTCCATTGCTGTGTAATAAATAAGCCTGGAACTTCATGGCTTCAAAAGTGTTTATGACTGCTCATGAGTCTACCAAGCCACTCCTTTGGTCTCCACGATCCCGACATCCGCTGTGTGGTGGTTAGGCGTTCAGGATCTCAAGTGGGTTCTCTGAGAGGTTTTGGAGTTGGCTGAATGTAGACTTGTCTAAAATGATGTTTTATGAGAGAAGGGCATCTGTCTGATATGAGACTTCTCATAATCCATTAGGCTGGCCTGTGCTTGTTGAGGGAGTGGTGGTGGATGAGCACTGACAGGATAAAAACTGAGAGCTTGCAAGGTCTCAGAACTTGGAGAAGATTGGAAGTGTTTTTATCTGTAGTTACCCTGACTTCTAGGTGCCTAAAGCTAAAATATGCCTCAGTCTCCATGTCGTTGAAGCCAGTGGAATTCTGGTCCCTGGTCTACAAATACTTGTCAGGTGATCACAAATCCAGCAGCATAATCCTGATGACCTTTTAGCTTGTCACAAAGCTCCACCAAAGGAAATGAGAAGGTTCTAAAAGTGGCGCCATTGAAAATAGAACTCACTTCCACTTCTCTACCATTCCTGAGAAGACCTTAAAAGTCAATCATGAGATGTTCTCAGGGGTCCTGTGCTCTGCACCATATTATGTTAGGTATAACTAACATTTATAAGTAGTCTGTCAATTTTCTGTATAGGATTATGTCCTTGCTTATACTGATTTTTAACCTAAAATAATAGCTTCCAAGTTTCTATGATACGTTCTTTGGGAAACTATATCCACAGAATTTGCTTCCCACTGAGACCACATAGGAACAGGGGGTCTGATTTCCTCTGTAATACAAGGTTGCTCCCTTTTTTTAATTCATGGAGCACGGTTTTGCTCTGGCATCTGGTTGGGAGGCACAGGCTGCATCGCAGACGCATGAGTTTCCCCTGTAGCTGCTATTCTTGTTTGGTCATTTCTTCCTCTATTGTTGTGGGACATTGCCTCTGTGCCATTGTGTAACTCTCTCTTGTTCGGATTATTCCTCCTCTTACCTCCCTTCATATCTCCTGCCTCCCCTGGTTCTGATGCCAGATGGCAGACACATCCTTGCCAGGTCTGACCATCCGTGTTCACCCAGCAGAACTGCTACTCTCCTTGGCCCCATTCCCACCCCACCCAGCAGGCTTTTCCACTTAAGCAGAAGGGGAAGAAAGATCAACCCATCGGCCTCCTGGCTGGCATAGAGCCTTCTCTTGATTTTCCCTTCTCTCAAATCTTCCCACACTCTCGTCAACAGCCCAGCTTGGCACTCTCCACAACACCCCCTCCCTTACCCCTTCCATCCTAACCTAACAAACACAGGCAGAAAATCTCATTTTTGTTGCTTGATGCTGTGTGGTCAGTGTGTCTGCCTTCCATGTGGTCCTAGACTGAACCGTTCCCTGCCACCAAACTGTTGTTATCACTGTGGCTGCCTGGTGGGATCAGTCACTGTGGGCCACAGTCCCCATTGCTTTGAGGCACTAGAATCTTGCATCCCACAGTATAAGCTGCAGGTGGCAGTTCACAACCCTCTGTGCCTGCTGGGAACTGAAGGCTGAAAGGAACAGCAGTCTACAACATGGAGCTGCCATTGGAGTGTCAACAAAAGGGATTGGAGACCTTCTGCTGTTCTCTCCCTCCAAGACCATTCACAGAAAGATTAGTTTTTAATCCATTCTCTTGAATTTGTAAGCCTCCATTTGACGCTTTCTGACAGTGAAGACCAAAATCAGATATAGTTAAATATGCATTTTGTCATCTTCAGCTATTGATTTTAAGTGATAAAGGCAAGTAGGATTCAAACTCTGCGATACACACTGTGGCTTTGCTTCGTTGGATGGGAACACTCGTGGGTGGCTGCTCTGGCCCAAGAGAAAATGAACTGAGAGAAAAGTAACAGGGGTCTTCTGACAGCATGAGAGACTCCAGGACAGACTTGTCTTTCCAAAAGGCAGAGAGACATAATAGGTCTGCAGTATCCAGTACTGAAAACTTGAGGGGAAGAAAGGCCTTTTAGAATTTTTGATGAAGCAGCCTGTTCAGCAGGAACCCAAAAGCATCTCATTGCCTTGGGCCTATACCCTAACCACACAGATCAATTTGTAATTACAAACTGCAATTCATGCCATCAGATACAAAGGCCCATGGTCTGAAGCTTGGGCTCCTGAGAAGGCTAGAAGTGCTCCACTGAGATTGGAAGACTGCCTGGGCTACCACTGTGCTCAATGCAGAGGACGCCAACATCCATTCTAGCATCAGAATGTTGCTGAGTGTGTGCCTTCACAGAAATATCACCTCTCAGAAGCCAGTCATTCCTTTTCTGAGCCCGAAGCAACCTTGGATGATCTGTTTTAAACCTCTCATTCTTGCAAGAGGAAACTGAGGCCTTGGAGAGATGAGCTTTTCTCAGGGCAACATGTCTAGCCATCAATAAGGCATAAAGCAAGCTAGGGTCCTGTCCTTTAAGTTCTGTGTCCCTTCTAAGATATCATGCCTCACATATTTCCTTGTATTGCTTGTCCAAGACCAGAGATATGAGGCTATGCTCAAAATATTCAAAAACATTGATATATGCATATGCATGTGTATAGGCTTAAATCTCTGCTAATTACTATCAGGTCCAAAGAGAACTCCATTTCTCCAAATTCCAGTGATTAGGCAAAAGCGAGCTCTCCTCAGAAACGTGGACAGGTCAATGTCTTTGGACTCTTAGTTTCTCTTGTAAAATGGACTTAATTATGGACACACATACATGTTTATGTCTAGGTATACAGATTTATATTCATATTATATATATATATATGGACACATATGTAGATGTGCATGTAGACAAATGCATATGTGAATAGGTGAATAGACTGTAGCACTTTAGTTGTGAAAACAAACACCGTATTGCTTCCGTTTCTAACTCTATTACTAGTCTTACGGTCTTCATCCTTAACCCTCCATAGACATTTGGATTGTAGTGATGATGATGGCAATGTTAATGTTGAGGTGGCAACTTAATAACTGATAACAATATTAAGCACTAGATGCAAGATATCCTTTTTGAACATTACAATACATCAACTAATTTAACTCTCAAGTATTGGTCCATTTCAGAGAAGAAGAACTGAAAACTTGAGAGGTCAAGTAATTTTGCCACAGAAACATAGCCAATAGAGATGAGGTGTGTGAATCCAAGTTATCTGGCTCTAGTGTCTCTTATCTAGTCTTAATAATAGACATTTAACAAATATATTTAGATTAAAAACATAGAGCCAAATGTGTGAACATATTGTCACATGTTTTCATCAAAGCCAGGCTAGGGTATATAGCAATATTAATGCCATATATAAAATTTTAATATTAAATTTTAAGTTAATTTATTCCTAATGAGATTGTCATTTTCAACTTACAAAATAACAGCTTCATATGGTTCAACCATGTTCAAGAAAGAAGAGGATGAGTATTGTAAGATGCAAGCCTGGTCACCACACATCCTTGTCTGGTGGTATTAAATTATGGTCCCTTCATTAGATAAGCTAAAACCCCACAGCATAATATAAAGGATTTGCATGATCCGATGCTTTCTTTACCTTTGATCTTAAAGTCAGAACTCTTACACTCTCTGAGTTCCATGCTATCTTACTCTCAGCCCTAGCCTTAGGCTTCTGCCTTCTTTTCTGAGAACAAATAACTATTGTCGTTGTGCCTATGTCATCACACTGATGGGCAGTGACTCCATGTCCTGTATGTCCAGCTGCTTCCCTTCAGACCTTATAATAAACGTTAAAGAGACCATGACCTAGAGTGCTCACACCCCATAACAAATGTTCAAGAGACAACAACATGGAGTGCTCACATAGTTCACAAAGACAATGACACAAAGTCCACACATAGTACATATAAACAATAACATGGAGTGCTCATATGCTGCACAGAGACAAAGATAAAGAGAGCTCAGACCCCATAATAAATATTCAAGAGACAACAACATGGAGTGCTCATGTAATGCACATAGACAACATAGAATGCTCACTAGTGCACATAGACAATGACATGGAGTGCTCATGCAGTGCACATAGACAATGTTGAGTGTTCACATAGTATACATAGACAACATCATGGAGTGCTCACATAATGCACATTTACTTCACACATTTCTGTGACAAAACAGACAGACAGAGCATGACCCAATGCCAGCTTCACAGAGGGATGGGTTATTTCCTATTCTAGTAGACTCATCCCCTCAAGACACGGAAGGCATGACAGCAGAAACTTAAGGCAGCTGGTCACAGAATGTCAAAGTCAGGAAGCAGAGAGTGATGGATGCTGGTGCTCAGCTCCTTATGACCTGTTTGTTCAGGGCTGGAACTCAGCCCAAGAAATGCTGTACTCTGCACTTAGAGTGGGTCTCTCGCCCTCAGTTTACCCAGCCCAGAAATTTCATCATGGACATCCCCAGAGGTTTGTTTCCATGTTAATTATAAAGTCCATCAAATCAAAACTCAATACCAATAATCACATCTGACATGTAACAAAGCCACACTGGGTTCAATCTCTGGCTTTATAAAAGTCCTGAGAAGGGGAAATTAGTAAAAACTTAACTTTGATATCAAAATATTCTGGACAAAACTCATAATTGAAACCAGAGACATCTGTATTTTTTTTTCTTTGCCTGCCTCACCACCACCAAATCCCCTGTCCAAAAGCATGTGAGCATGTGGCACAGCACATTTATTTTTTACAATGTGGTTGGTATATTTGAAACAAAAACATTTATATTTGGTTGGCCCTTGTCAACAATAAATTAAATGCAACATACAACAGATTTGCTAGGATAGCCATTTTAAGATGGATAGATCATCAAATCAGTTTCAAACAGCCAGGGAACTCTTGTAAATCCAAGTGGTTGCAGCTGTTCTGGATTCCCCAGGGGAGGATGAGAGGCATGGAGTACAGGGCCAATAGGCATCTTGAGGATACTGCTTCTTTCCAGAGACTGTCTATTTCAGTAAATGTGGAATGAACCAACTGAAATCGTACATCCATTTGGGCCTATGTAACGTGAACAAAGTTCTAGCTACATTATATTTTCTCAGAGGGGGATGCATATAACTCCCCTGCACATACACACACACACACACACACACACACACACACACACATACACACACACATACACACACATATACACACATACACACACACATACACACACACACACACACACACAGTTTCCTTCTGTATAAATATTATGCCATTCCTTTGGAAAGAGAGGACAAAGAATTCTAGAAATTCTTGCATGAAAACAAAAACATTTGGAAATCTTGTCCTCTGAACAGAGCTTAGCTGTTCTCTTCTCCTACCCCCCGGAAAGGATCCCCAGTGGTACTTAGTGATGGATTTATAAGGTGTAAGGAATGTGTGCGAGGAATTCCT
The DNA here is from genome assembly GCF_008632895.1 of Mastomys coucha. Classification (NCBI taxonomy): domain Eukaryota; kingdom Metazoa; phylum Chordata; class Mammalia; order Rodentia; family Muridae; genus Mastomys; species Mastomys coucha. Next base: position 18,982,581 of record NW_022196900.1, on the reverse strand, counting down.
CTCTGCTTTTTATGAGAGAACACTGCTAGTATGTAGACACAGCTTCCTGTCAGCTCAAGGGGAATGTTTGTACCTGCTGCCTAGAACAAGCTGGTTTGCTCTGGTTTCCACTCAGTGGGGTGGGTGATCAGCCCTGAGGGGTACTTTCCAGGCAGTCACAATGATGTAGCAATAAAGCACACACAATCAGACTGTGAGAGTATGTATTGGTATGTATTAGTTCGCTTTCTGTTGTTATAATGGAATACCAAGACCAAAAACATCTTACTGAAGAAATATTTTACTTTGGCTTAGGATTGCACAGAGAGAGGCGGGGAGAAGTGGACTTGGGTGTGTATGGGGGGGGGGAATGGTAGTCAATGGCAGAAGTGGGAGATCCTATCTTTATCCATATACAGGAAATGGTGGTGGAAGGCTGGCAGGAAGTAGAACAAGGTAAAGCTCTAAAATCTCAAAGCCTGACCCTCAATGGCAAACTTCTAATAGGCTGTACCTTCCAGAAGAATCCATAACCACAGCAAACAGCGCTACTGACTGGCATCCAAGTGTAACACATGAGTCTATGAGGATGTTCTCATTCAAGCCACCATAGGTAGGATGTATCATTAAAAACTCTAAGGACAGTGCACTTTACTCTGTAGAAATATACATAGCAACCTACCCAGCAACTTAAAACTTTCAAGAAAGGAATCGCAACCAGTAATTCTGCTTTCCATTGTAAAACAAAACTTCCCCTCCCCAGCTCCATGGCAAGTGGTTCTTTCCATTTACAATGACAAGGAGACAAATGAAAGCATTTAAAATCTGCTAAGCTGTGCTGTCACGCATTTCGGATCACGTGCCAAAATATTGAAAAAGCTGTGTATCCCCGATTGATTTTCAAGTAGTTGGCTAAAATTTATCAACAGGACTAAAGGACCAAAGTTAAAAGTGGGCAGCAGAAATAGGAAGAGGGACAAAGAGATTCAGCAGATCCCACAAGACACTCCTGCTGATGCAAGGTCAAACTTCAAACAAGGATGTGCACATTCAAGCAGCCATAGCCAAGGCATGGTCCTGCTCACTCTTGACCCACCATCATCGGGGCTTCATGCTGAAAGGTGGTCTAAGAAGTTGTGAAAATTATGTATCCTTTGTGAGGAGACAAGTACCCCCTCTGGCTGGAGCCTTCTCCTCCCAGCAGGAGATTACTAGGCAAATTCCCATTTCTCTGGCATCTATTAATTTAATAGTCTGATAACACGATTGAGATCCAAGTGTCTCTGTAGAATATCTTCATTTCTGCCAGGCCTGTTGCAAGCTGTGTTATGCTGCTGGGTTTGAATTCTTGGAGTTCCTCCTAACTTACATGCCAAAGGTGACATCAGTTATCTGTCATCAGAAAAGTGCTATTAATGGCTGATCAGCTGATAATTCCTTTGGGTCTCTTCTCAACTTCATTGAAATGGAGGAACTGGAAAACATTTAAGTTATGAAATGAGCTGGTGTTGTGTTATTATTGGCATTGTGCTCTCAACTTTTGAGAAGGCTCCAACAGGTTTTTCTCAGTGTCCTAACAGGCTGCCTCTTTGTGTCACTCTTGCCAGGTTAAGTCCTGGAATTCTGCTGTGCAGCAAGTTCCAGGGTTGAGGTAGGGCTTCGGGGGCCTTGTTTACTGAGTTAAAAGGGGGGTGACCATCCACTGTGGTAACAGGGAAGGAAACGGCAAACAACCAGTGAATTCACCCTCTAGATCAGTTTTGTAAAGGTGACTTAGTGAATCTATTTTGAGAGAGCAATGAACCAGACATCACAGCACTATCTATAGTCTGAAAGAGTGGGACCACAAGAAGTCTCCATTGAAGAGAAACATCTTGATGGTTAGCGTCAGTTTCTTATGACCACTTTCATGGGTAATTTCAGTTGCCAACTTGGGGAGAGGGAACCTCAGGTTAGGAATTGCTTGCAGCTGATTGGCCTGTAAGTATATCTATGGAAGTATTTTCTTCATTGCTAATCAATGTAGGAGGGGCCAGCTCACTGTGGGCAGTGTCATTCCTAGGCAGGTGAGCCTTGGCTATATGAAGAAAGGTAGATGAACGGGGGGCCTAGAAACAAGCCAGTAAGCAGCATTTCTCCCAGGCGGTCTCTGCTTCAGTTCCTGACTCTAGGTTCCTGGCTTGAGCTCATACTGGAACTCTTAACTCAAGCTTTGAACATGATGGGCTGCAACCTGTAAGCTAAAATAAGCCCTTGTATCCCCCAGGTTGTTTTTTTGGTCATCGTTTTATCAGGTCAGCAAAAAGCAAGCTAGATCAGAGTTTACTGACATGCAATGAATGCTAAGAGAAGGATAGCCCAGAGGGCTATCTAGGAGATCAGTGTGAGACACTGTGTAGTCACGTAATATTAAGGTGGTGCAGTGTAGGCCATGCAAGCAAGGGCAGTTCTCCATGAACAAAGTTCAGTCTTGGTCCAAAAAATGGAGTGTCAATGGGCTCTGGGCTGCAGCTTTGTCATGTTATGTTACAAAATTCCATGAGGGATAGATGGTGATTCCTGGACCATGCTTGTGAAGATTCCTGATGGAGACTACTTCTGTTTCCTGGCATCTCATTAATAGCCCTACCTCCACAGGAAGGATGCATTTCTTTTGAAAAAAATGGGAGACAGATTGAAAGCTGAAGGGTCATAGATGGGGGTTCAAGTGGAAACTGGGATAGATTACTGGGGCCATAGGGCTTATTAGAAGACGTATTAATGCCATAGACAGAGAGACAATAGCATGGTAGGGACTCTAAAGATAGTACAGGCTCCAACACCAGTGTCAGGATGGAGGGGACTTGGAAGCAAAGAAATTGGAGCCCATTGGCAGAAGTGAGGGGAGTTTTACAGCACATGGCTGTCTCGAGACACTGATTCCCAGGCAGGAGTCAGGGGGTCCGAAGCAGCATGTGTGGCTACCAATACCCATTAGATATAAGCCCTAGCATCTGGGGAGTCTGTTAGCTAAGGATTCAGGACTTACCCTAGTAGGGTGCCTGTGGGTGTCTATGAGATGGGAAGGGCAGCTGCTGTAGTACTGTGTCGCAAGCAGCAGCTAGATTCTAACACTGCATTCTTACATCTCAGTCTTTGTTTATATTTAGAAATAAATAGGGGAATGGTATTACAGGCTAATGATGGGGAGGGGAGGGCACAAATGATAGTGGGTGTTGACTCGTCTGACTTCTAAAGTGGACGGAGATGAATATGAGAGCGGAGCTCCTCTTCTCCAGGGGTAGTCTGGTTTTAGCCTCTTGGGCAAAGACTAGCATCTGCACTTTTCAGGAGAATGTTGAGTCCAAGTAGACTGCTATGCATGATTGGTTATTTTTAGAATTTTGAAAACAACTTTTGTTAGTAAAACGACATTAAAATAAAGAACTCAGGAAGACAGTTCTGAAACACCAAATGTATGTTCTTAAATTGAACATAAATGTTTATGACCTTAGGAGTAATCATGGGTTTTATTATGCAAGTTACACTTTTGAAATATGTTCATTTACATGTTTTACTACAAAAAGATGTTGTACGTTGATACTGGCCAGTAGACTCAGAACAAAAGACAAGTTATTTATGTGGTAGCAACCTCTTCAATAACATGCAATTATTTTGAATCCTTGGCACAAACATTGGGGGGGGAGACTTAGTTGAAAGCTGCTAAATTTGCGAAAAGGCAGAAGATAAAAGATTTGGGAGGGAAAGTTTTGCCAATAAGTTTCAGTCCCTGGAAAAAAGCTAAACCCAATTTAAAGTAATATTTAATCATTGAGGGGGTAAAGGGTAGCCTATGGAAGGTGTACCCCAGGTGGCTAGCTTAAATCTCCTCCTCTCTTAATTTGAAAAGTGACTCAAGGGGTCAGTGAAATGGATCCTTGGGGTGTGAATATGGTATTGATGCATTCCATTCTTGACATTTGTATCAGTTACTTCCTGCTGTGAGAAAATACTAAGACCAAAAGCAAGTTAAAGCAGGGGTGGGGGTGGCTATTTTGACTAAGGTTAGGAGATGTGGGAGGATAGAGTTCATAATGGTGAGGAGAGTTTGACATAATGGCAGGAGCCAGAGACTGGGACATCACCTCTTCATGCATACTCAGGAAAGGGAGAGAGAGAGGGAGGTGAGAGGGGTTGAGGGGGAGGAAGTATGGTAGACTATAAGCCCTCAAATCCCACCCCTTGTTCTATAAACTTCCCAACAGCATCACCAACTGGGGACTGAGGAGACATGGGATACCCGTGGAGAATGTTTCCCACTTAAACCACCACACCACTAATAATTCTTCTAATAGACTCCATACCACCAACAGTTGCCTCAGTGTCTCCTTGAGAAAGTCCTCAGACAGCTGTGGATAGCTGCTTCAGATAGCTGTGGGCAGTTTCTTGGGCATGCCTTTTAAGGGGCATGTGAATGCTGATGTTCTAGAAATGGTCTGTGCCACTCGCCATGACTTTGCCTACTCATTTTCCTCATTTGCAAAAGAGGAAACAGTTCTAGAGAATTCAAGAAACTTTCTTAGAGACATACCACTATAGAAGGTGGATTTCACGCTCTGCGCAGAGGGACCAGCAAGAAGGAAGACAGAATAGACAGTGGGCAGAGAGTCTCTATGCAGGAAAACATTCTCCATGGTAACAATGGAGCTTGTGCATGGAGGCCACTGCAGAGAAAAACACTTCAACGGAATAAGAATGGACAGTGTGCAAAGAGAGACCTTTGTGCTGACCTACATGTGTAGACAGGCTTATCAATATTTCCTAAAGTTTCTGGAACTGACAACTTCCCTGGGAAGGTATTTTCCTATCCAGACTATTGATAGATTTATGCTGACTAATTCTTTGTTCATTACCAGAAAGTCTCCTTCTGCCTAATGCACTGAGAATCTTTTAGCAGTAAAGATAATGTCTGTACCAAGGACCAGAGATATGACTCAGATCCCATTCATCTGACCCAGAATTACATAACAGAGTAGATTAAATAGAATTAAAGAAAAATGGATCTATATAAAAAAAATAATGCATGCTCTACCAGAAGTAAACAGAATTCCTTTAAAGGTCCCCAGCAAAGCCCTGAAGCTTCTACCTTCCTGCCTCTGTGATCTGTCACTATCCTTTTCCTGTAACAGTTCACATTCTAGGGAGAATCAATTTTACTTTCTCCTTCTTTCCATACATTATTAGTATTCCAAATACTAAGGAGATTAAATTGTAATATAGTTTTTCTCCTTTAAATTAGCATGTTGCCAGGTAAACAAGAGTTGGGGTCTTAAGCTGCTATGAGAGGGGCTCCAGCCTTGACTTCACACTTGCTGATTTCTACCTAGCTACCTACCACTGTTGTCTTCCATCTATACATAGTTTGTATGATCATTGACCATCAAAGAAATCATCATTGTGTGCTTGGGTCCATAAACTTTCTGCCTTGTTTTCTTTGTATGCCAAAGAATATAGGAAATAGAAATTGGTAAAGAAAAATGAGTTTATTCACAATTTGTCCAAACAGGGGAAGAAGAAATTCTAATTTTCTCTCTTGATACCTGTGGCCATCTTATAATTTGTAGGAAGCTTTTAGACAAGGGCTAGAGATATGCAAAATTAATGGTGCCATGTTAGTCAGAGCAAAGGGACCTGCATCCCAGGTTGCCTCTATTGTTTCTGCTCTTGCTTGCCAAATAGTTTTATAATTCAGGTCAGAGTGGAGGAAAATGAGGTCTTAAAGATCTTAAAGTGAAGAGTTTCAAGGGGCCTTGTGGAATATAAGATACCTCAGTCTAGGTCTGACAGAGTTCTTTGCCTCTGAGTTCATTCTTTTGATAAGTGCATAATAACATAATTGGGAAATTTCTGTTGGATGTTGACTTGAACCCCTTTTGCATACCAATTAAACACACTGGGATTGGTAGTGTTAATTGTCAACTTTACAGAATCTAGAATCATTTAGGGGTAGACCTCTGAGCATGCTTACAGGGAATAATTATCTTGACCATTAATTGAAGTGAAAAGATCTACCCACTGTAAATAACATCCCTTAGTTGGGATCCTGACCTGCATAGTTGGGAAAGGGAACTGAGTGACATTCATTTGTTGCTCCATGCTTATTGACGATGGATAGAATGTGACCAGGACCCTTAAGCTCCTGTGGTTGTGGCTTCCCAGTGATGGTAGACTGAAGTCTAGAACGGTGAGCCAAAATGGACTCTTTCTCACTTAAGTTACTTTGGTTATGACATTTTAGCCCATCAAGATGAAAAGAAACTACGTTACACTCTCACAAGATACTGTCAAAAGCATAGATGAACATACCTCTCTTGTCATGAGTACATTGTGTCTTTTCACAGAGTCAGGATTTATGAAGGACAAATTGCAGGGTTCAATTGTCTCATTGGTGGCAATTTTGCCAGATAGTACCATTTAATTAATATCCTTTGCCAAGTCAAATGCAAGTTATCTTATTCCTGTTTTAATTACTAATATTAACTGTCAGTTCTCATACTTCATTTCACATAGTAAATCTCTATCCCTCCCCACCATCCCACCCTGTGTCTGGGAGAGAGTTACAGAATGACTATAAAGACTTAGAGACATGGAATTTCAGAGGCCCAAGAAACCAAGGTAACTGATACCAATGTAAAGGAGTCTGTAATGGTGACATAAAGAACCACCTGGAGGTCTCTGGAAAAGTATAGCTACTGTTTTAGAGTCAAAATTTAGAGTCAAAGTTGAGCCGTAGTGTTGAATCCAGCTATAGAGGAGACAAGGAAAGACCAGGGGTAGATGAAAAAATGGGTAGATGGTCAAACAGGAGGTCTAGATGGGGCTATAGGATAGGCATACATCTGTAATAGAGTCTGCTGGGACCCAACATAACTCAAACACCAAGTCAGTGCAGATAACAAAAATTTATTGTAATCAAGCCACTACTGATCGATCAGGGCCCAGAACAGATCCAGAGCTGAACGGTGAAGGGAAGTTGTATAGCATATTTAAAGGATGAAACTATAAAGCGAGGGGGAATAGGGTGGGCTGCAACATTGTCCAATCATATTTTGAAGTTTCCACCAATCAGGATAGGAGCTGGTTCCTGGGCCTCAGAACATGAACTTAGTTTGACCCTGCCAGCAAGACAGACAAGTTGTCCTTGAGATAGCTGGACTCAGACAACTGTCTCTTTACAAGTTATCCCTGAGATGATCAGACTCAGACAACTATATTCCTTACAACAGAAGCTGTTTAACTGTTAGGAAGTCCCTAGCTGCCCTAGGGCTTAGGACTTTGAACTTAGTTTTCTTCCTATGATTAAATAGAGTCTGAGAATAAAACAGCAGTATACATCAAATGAGTATGTCGGGTCAACAGAAGGGACTGAATTGAGCTAGAGCTCCTGGGACAGTCCGCAGTCCTTGGCCTGTTGGTTCTTTGACACAAGTCAGAGGAAGCTGGTTCCATCTGAGAGTCAGATGTCCCAACTCTCTGTGTCTTGACATTTTAATATGCCATGTGTCCCTATTCACTTTCAATAATTTATACAGTACTTTAGGTTTTACTCCTGGAACTATGTCAGGTATTGATCTGTGCCACATGGGAGGTGCCAGACAGATGCCCTGCATGTGTCTACCCAGGTGCAGAGTCATCCTCTGTCCTCCAGAGGGAATGAAAAATGGCTTGTAAATGCAATATTAACAACCTAAAAACAATAGTTCAAATTAGAATAAAACAGGCTATGGTTGTTCCCTGTTCTTTTTCCATCCAGTGAAATCAGGATGTGTCTTGGAGTAACTTGTTTTGTTTTTCCTGAGCAAAATATACTTTTGCCCTTATGGATCTTGGTTTAACAGTGTTTAAGATGTGGCCAGTCATAATATATTGCCCTCAAAATGAGATATAGTGCTTATAAACATAGCCTCCAGAGAAGCTAGGTAAGCTCAGGAAGTAAACAACTCTAAGGCTTCAGGAAGTCCCTGAGGCTGACTAGATACAGTCTATCCACTTCTCTCAAAACTCGCTTAGTCAGTAAAGACTTCTCAGAGACACTTACAGACTAGGCAAGCCACTTAAAAGCAGGACCATCTGAGATGTCTAGAAGAGGGTGAGACTGATAGAGCTTCTGAAAGAGGCTCAGACCAACTGAGCTGCCTGAAAAAGAAACTTCCCATCCTTTTGAACTGCCTTAAAGTCATGCAGTGAGCTTCAGGGTTCCATCTTTTGTTAGCAGCCACCCATGCTAGAGTGAGTTTATTTTTGGTGATGCAGCTGTTGCTGTTTCCTTTCTGCTCCTGTAAGAACCCCAGCAATGCTCACTGGCTCACCACGTTGGACTTTGGTGGTGTCCTTACTTTGATCTGTTGCTGGTTCCCCATCTGGGATGAGTTGGCATTCTTCAAATCTTCCCAGGAATAGTGTCACAAAACATAAACCTACTAGGATCCACTCAGTAACGGGGTGGTGGCCAGGAAAGTTACATGGCATCTATAAAATCTAACTTCTAGTACCAGTAACACAGACAGGAAAAAAAACCCAAACCACTACAATACTGACTAATTAACTGTATGCATTAAAGTGAAATTTGCAAACACTGCTATGTCTATTTTCAAAGAGTTTAAGAAGACATATCCCAGACATATGGTGATGAGAAGGTCGGATCCTTGCTTGAGTCACATCACAGCCATTTGCACTGCAGCTTTCTCTTAAAGGATTTTTATGTTTTGTTTTGTTTTTGTTTTTCGAGACAGGATTTCTCTGTATAGCCCTGACTGTCCTGGAACTCACTCTGTAGACCAGGCTGGAACTCAGAAATCCACCTGCCTTTGCCTCCCAAGTGCTGGGATTAAAGGTGTGCGCCACCACCGCCCGGCTCACTGCAGCTTTCTCAAACTTATAATTGTGCTTACGATTGTGATGTTCCTGCTTGTGCCTTTTGGTGTCCTGTGCCTGGAATCTTTTATGTCTAATTTAATCTCATCGTCTAATCTTATGTGTCTGTTCAGCATTCACCAGTGCTCCAAAGCTCATAGCAAATACTTCTCAAACACAATACTGACTTCAAACTCTTTCTCCAAAATCTCATGGCTGACACACGTCTAGGTTTTTGGGAAAGCATTATTAGGCATGTGTCCCTTCTTCTATATTTTGTGAGTTGCTTCAGGGTGTGGTTGTACTATTTTTAACTCATTATCATTACCATGTTTTATGGCACATGAAATTGGAGTGGACATCAAATTTTTAGTGAATGAATAAATGAGTAAATGAAAAAATGAGTTGCATGTTAAGATGCTAGAACTAGGCATATGGGAACTCTGTTTGGTTCTCAATTTCCTGAGAAATTTCCATTCCTCTTATGGAGAATTGGAGGTGAACAAATCTACTGACCCTGAGCAGCCCTGGCTCAGACTCAAAGGGAGCCATCTGGAAGGCTGAGTTCAACAATAGGAAGTGGCTAATCACACATTTATCTCTTTCAAGTTATCTGGGCCCTGAGATTGCTTCCAAATTTGTTACTAATACTCTCTCCTTCTCCCTTTCCCCTTTCTCTTTCTCTCTCTGTATAGGGGTGTGTGTGTGTGTGTGTGTGTGTGTGTGTGTGTGTGTGTGTGTGTGCATTGTTTGCCTACTTTGAAAGCCTTTGATAATGTTTTAATTCACATTAAATGAGACATAGCATTCTAGGATGTCATACATTTTCATCATTTAAACAATTATTTAACAAATACACAAAGCTAAGAATGATTGCTGTATGTACCGTGAGGTTAAGAGTTAGGAGTTTCTTGTTTAGATGAGATTTACAAATCTTGTCAAAATACAGGGAAGTTATATGAAAATAAATCAACAAATTTTGAGAAAATGTTGCTTTATGTGAAATATTTATGACAAAAGGATAAAATTTCATAAATAATATGCTTTTATCATATTTTATGCTTAAAATAAAAAGAACCACCTTATTATCTGCATGTTTTGCTGTTTCCCCTTGGACAATACAAAGGAATCAACTGGAAACCCTTGATGGTAGCAGAATAGGTTTGAAAGGCAGTCAGAGAAATACATTGAAATCAGTAATTTTCTCAGAAAGAAATAGTAAGCTTAAAAATGATAGGATTCCATTAGTAGCAGTAAGAGATGTATATGCCTCCCAAGAAGAATCCAAAAGAGCATTGCATGCCCATTTCAAGCTGTTGTGGACTGGGCTGATATGAGCGTGAATACTCATCTGCAATCTGCCCTTTCTAGTCAGAGAGGCTTTTTTTTTCTTTTTAAATTCTAGTCCATATCTGGAGATGTCTATAAAGCAGAGAGAACTAACCAGAGATGTCCAGTCTTTTGCAATCTCATAGCTTGCCCCCAGTGACATACCTCCTCCAACAAGATCTATCCTTCCCAAATAGTTTCACCAACTGGCAGCTAATTATTGAAGCACGTAAGCCCATAGGGGTCATAGTTTTTCCAATCTGGTCAGATAGTGACTTTGATGGCACCATTTTGACTGCCACAATGATCACGCAGATGCTGTAATAGAGCGCTAACAACTTCCTCCAACTCCTAGCATCCCTTTAGTTCCCCCCCCCCCTTACCTCTGGAAACCACTAATTGGTTGTTTAATTATAGAATGTTATATAAATGAAATCCATGTAGCATTTTGAGACTGGTGCTGTTCATCCAGCATAGTTCTATGGAGGAGCTCCTGGTTTTTTACATGTTTAGTATTTATTCCTTTGTCGTTAGTATCAGAAATATACCACAGTTTAACCACCTGTCTCTTGAGGAAGGTCTGGATGATATTCAGTTTAAGGGTGTTTTAGTTTGTTACTATCACAAAACACCTGGCCAAAAGTAACCTGAGGCTAGGGGTTTGTTTGGTTTACATTTCCAGGTCACAATCCAGCATTTGATGGAAGTCAGGACAGGAACTCCAGGCAGGAATCTTGAGGAAATGCTGCTTGTTGGCTTGCTGTCTAGCCTAGTCCCTGGCATATGCTTAGCTAGCTTTCTCACACAGTCCAAGACTACCTGCCTAGGGATGATATAACACACACTGGCAGGAACCCTCCTGTGTCAGTTAATAATCAAAACAGCCCCCAACAGGCATGCCGTAGGTCAGTCTGATCTGGGAAATTCCTCAGTTGAGGCCTTCCTCTCAGATGGCTGTCGACTGTGTCAAGCTGACAATTGATGCTAACAAGGATGGATGGGAGTGAAGGATTGGAAAGTAAATAGGGTGGTGGGGGTGGGTGGCCATGGGGTGTGTTACGGCCAAGGCTGCTATAAACATCTGTGCACACATTTTTGTGTGAATATAGGTGTTTATGGGCTAAATGTCCAGTGGTGACTTGGTATAGTAACATAGTAACTATGTGCTTTCTCTAAGAAGCAAATGAGCAAACAAACAAATAAAAATCCAGCACACTGGTTTGCATTCCTACCAGAAACATACATTCTCTCCATGTTTGCTCCAGATGATAGTATCTACCTGTATTTCTAGTATTCAGAAGACTGACACAGGAAGACTAGATGTTTGAGGCTAGCCTGGGCTTCATAGCAAGCCAGTCTTTAAAATAAGGAGAAAAAGCAAGAGAGAGGAGGGAGGAGAGGGGAGGGGGAGAAAGAAGGACTTGTGATCCTGCTTCTCTGGATCATCTTTGGTGTTTCTTGTCATTGATTCCAGACATTCTGATAAGAACGTTGTGACATCTTATTTTCCGAATGTTGTGGCATCTTCTTTTCCGATTCGCATGTCTCCAGTGAACTTGGACATGCTCTTACATGCTTATTTGCCATGAATGCTTTCTTCTGAACTGTTGCTGCCTGTTGTTTATTCTTATTCAAACTGGTTTCTTTGACTTTAATTTTCAAAGGATGAGAATTCGTTGTATTTTATACATACTAGGTCTGTACCAGCTATGGAATTTACAAATAGTGTTCCTCATTCTGTGGCATTTATTTTTCATTCTCTCCATTGTCTCCAGATATAATTGTTTTATTTTTATTTTTTAATTAATCAGTTTTGGGGAGCTGTAGAAAGTGATGGCTTTTTTTTTGCATGCATTTATACAATTATGTATAACCCACCCCTGCTGTCCTCCCTTCTTGCCCTCTGTGTTCTCCTCCTCTCATCCTAAACGCTGCTTCCTGTCATGTATCCCCCTTTACTCTCTCATTTCCCATCCTTTAGACTTAGTCCTCTCTCATAATTAACTTTATGCTCCTCTCTCTCTCTCCTTCTCTCTCTCTCTCTCTCTCTCTCTCTCTCTCTCTCTCTCACACACACACACACACACACACACATACACACACACACACACACACACACACACAAACACATGAATATATATTACATTTAAATCTAGTCTTCCTGGTTCTGACTTATTTCAGCCACCATAATGATCTCCTGTCCCATTCATTTTCTTACGAATGTCGTAATCTCAATCTTCTTTGTAACTAACCGGGAATCCATTAGATATATTTATCAAATTTCTTTTCTCTCTCTGATTACACCTTGGCTATTGGGAATAGAGTAATGATCAGTATGGACCTGCAAATATCTCTGTGGCTTGTTGACATGGCATCCTCTGGGGACAATAGTCAGGAATGGCACAGCTGGGTCATGGCTCTATCTTTAGTTTTTCAAGAACCTCCCTATTGATTATACCAGTTTAAATTCCCACCAGCGGTATGTAAGAGTTCTTTTTCCCTCACACCCTTGCCAGCATTCGCTGTTGTCTTGATGATAGCTGTTCTGTGGGATCTCTGTAGGTTTAATTAGCATTTCCCTGGTTGCTAAGGATGTTGAACGATTTTTCAATTATTTATGGTCCATTTGTATTCTTCTATTCAACTAATTAGTCCTTTTGTTGATTGGATGCTATTTGGGGCGTTTAATTTAGGGGGTTCCTTATGGACCCTAGATGGTAATTCCCTGGCCTCTGTACATCTGTCAGTGATCCTTCTCCTACTCTTTTGGCTCTCTGTTCATCAATTGATTTCCCCTTTGCTTTGAAGAAGCGTTGAAACTCTATGCATTTGTCAGCCCTAGGAGATTTTGCTGCTGCTGCTCCAGTCTTTCTTATGAAGTCCTTACTTATAATTGTCTCTTAAAGCATTATCCCCTGGCTGTTTCAGGGTCTCATGTCTCCCATGAACATGCCTGATCTGTTTTAAGTTGTTTTTGTGTAAGGTGAGAGATATGGATCTAGTGTCACTCTCTCCTGTGTGAGACTCTATTTGTCTTGGCACCATAACGAATGCCATAGAACTTGAAAGCAGTGCATCAGCAACATTTCCATCTGTGCTTTATGCTTTTGCCTTCTACAGCCTGTACCTTAGCCTTGCGTTTATATTGACACACATGCCACATTTTATTCTTAAGGTGTGAGATTTATGGCTGACTGATTAGTTCGCCTGGGTATAGCCAGTTCCTCCACACTATCCTATAAAGGTGAGGAGTTCCTCATTGAACTCATTAAGTACTTGTTGGATACATTAGTGTCCATTTCTCAGATACTGGATACTTTCTGTTCCATCAGATACACTGTGTCAGTCCCTATAGCTGTGTGGTAATTCTTGAAACTGGCTGTGCTCATCCTGCTTTATCAAAACCATTGCAGCCAGTCTAGCTTCTTCATCTTTCCATATAAAATTTAGAACAGTATCCTCATGGGCAAAGAATCTTGCTCTAATTTTCATAAACACTGCACTATATCTGCATATCACTTGGTGAAAATTTGACACATGTTACAATTTCAATTTATAAGCACAAAGTTTGCTCAGACCCTTATTTCAGCACTTATAACATTTCACATGTAAGTTCTGCACATGTAAGTTTTGTGTAATTGACACCTACATGTTTTGCTTTTGAGCCTCAGTAAGTAATTATTAGTGTATTTTTTAATTTCATCTATGTGAACACTACTAATCTATGAAAATGCAATGGAATTTTGTTTGGTTTTCTTGTTCTACCTTTATTTAAGCCAAGTCTAAGTTCCAGGAGGGATTCTGGTTTTGATAGATACCTTAAAAGCTCCTACAAAATGAACCAGGATATTTGCAAATAGAATGTCTCTTTTAGCCTGGAATGATTTCCAAGATCAAGTCAGCTTCACATCCCTGAAATAAGTCTTACTAGTTCATGGTATAAAATGTATCTTATATATTACTACTAATAATTTATTGAGGTTTTTCACATGGGCATTTCTGAGATATAGGGATTTTTAGTCTTTATTTGTATTTTATTGGGTTTTTTTTCCCCTTTTGTTGTTTGGGGAGGTAGAAATGTTTAAAACTATGAATTCACTTTTGCTAACAACAGAGGTGAACAAATCACTTACCATTGTGTGCGTCATGGTGGTTTGCAGTTTTTGAGGAACTTACGTGCCTCTTCTGAGATGCCAAACATATATAGACCCACCCTAAATAGTATTATCTTATCCATGTCTACAAGGTATGTTTCATTCCTGAGAGCAATACTTTGAATCCTATCTTCTTTATTTTAGTTGGTTAAAGCTTTGACACTTTTATTTGATTTTTAAAAACTCTTTTATGATACCCACTGAGGCATCTTACCAGAGCCTTATACAAGAATTAATGAGTTTTCCATCACTGACAAAATAGCTGAGAAAATCAGCTTACAGCGGAGCAGCTTTATTTTGACTAGTGGTCCCAGAGGTTTCCTATCATGGTACTTGACTCTTCTTGTTCAGAGACTGTGGCAATAACAGGGTATGTTGTGAATCAAAGCCTTGAGGTGCGTGGAAGCAAGGATGGAGCAAAGACTGCTGTATACCCTCCTAGGACACACCTCCAGCGAACCTACTTTCTCCAACCAGGCTCCCTCCCAGGAAACCTCATCATATGAGGCATTGGGGAGCATCTCCCATCTAAAACATAACAACCCCCAGAAGAGGAACTTGGCTTCTGGTGACGTAATAAGGTTGGAACACGGGGCTGTGTCTGTTTTTTGTTTGTTTAAGTATATGGTAGAAGGAGTAGAGTGCTGCTATCTAAAACTTCCTGGTGTGCTGGTCTACCCTTTTCCCCATCCTTTGGTGAAGGAGAACACTTCTCATTGTTTTGTTTGCTTGTTTGTAGAATACCAGGGTTAGGTCTTCTGTATGGGCCTGAGCCCCCTTCACCTTTGACACCATGATGACCACGCCCCCCAAACACACCCCTACCTTTGAGTTCTGAACCACGTCTTCTTTTGTTTTTATCTTTTCATTTTTTTTTAAATAATGTTTAAAAATAAAGTCACTTTCATTAATGTACAAACATCACACAACTGATATGAGGAAGCCACTCAAATACTTGTCCAGTCTGTACATCTCAGTTAGAACGGCCACTCTGAAGCTGGGAGGTTTTACACCTCCACAGTTAGTTACACTTCTATTCTCTTACCTACTGGATCAAGTTTAAATTAGGCGTATCGCCTCTTTCATGCCTTTAGTGTCCTGCACGGGCTCTGCTCTTCCTCAGCACTAACTTCACCCTCTGTTACTCTCCTTTTTAAATGGGATACCCTCATTTACAGCTGTTTGCCCATATACATTACAGCTATGATGCACATACGAGAAAAGATACATGGGGTTTCTTTCTTTCACCTACTTAATGAACTTTCTAAATCTGGCCATTTTCCTACAAATTTTACTCTTCTTTGCCCATGAATACTATTCTGTTTTGAACATATACTACATTTTCATTGTTCATTCATCTGTTTACAGACAACTAGGTGGTTCCATTTTTTTCCATAGTAGATATAACAGTAATAATTACAAATGTGAAAAATATCTCTGTAGTAGGATACAGAGTTCTTTGTGCATATGCCCAGATGTGGAATAGATGCATCATATGGAGCTTCCAAACTGATTTCCATAATGACATATCAATTTGCTCTGCCACCAGCATTGTTCCCAACATTTGTGGTCAGATTTCTTGATGCTGGACATTCTGGAAAGGGTGAGGTGGTATCTCTAAGTTTTAATTTTAATTTACAGCTTTGCTTACCCGTGCAGGAGTGATGGGAAAAAACAGCTTTCTAATTAAGTTTTAATATGTATCACACTCATGACTAGGTGTGTTGAGCACTTTAAAGAATGGTCATTGGTCATTTCTGCTTCTTCCTCTGACATTTTCTGTTTATTTTCTTAGCTGCTGGGATAGTTTTATTTCTTTGGTGCTAAATTTCTTCACTCTTTGTAAATTCTGGACATTAGTACTCTGTCTGAAGCATAGCTAGTCAAGAGTTTCTATTCCAGATGTTGCCTGTGTCCTCACTGAGTTTTGGGTTGTTTGCTTGGGTTTTGTCTGTTCAGAAACCTTAATTTCATGTGGCCCCATCTGTTGATACTTGGGGCTGGTTCTATTCTTGCCAAGCCCGGTGCCTTGAAGAATTTCTCCTATGTTGTCTTGCAATGCAATGTTTTCCCCTGTTTAATTGTCTGCGTGTGCTGATGTCCTGCACAGGGGCACAGATGGAATGGCAGCTTATTTTTATGCTTTCCCTGATATCCCACTCCTCCTTTTCATCCCTTTTGAGGGACTCTGAATTTTAGTTTATAGCTTTGCTTACCCGTGCAGGAGTAATGGGGAAAAAAACAGCTTTCTAATTAGTTATATAACTTAGGATCAGTTGCAAAGCCATCAGTAATTTGGGGAATTCTTTCTTCCACACCCTATCTTAATGGGTGAAATGGAAGAAAGATGACGATATAGAGAAATCTCGTGTGTTGAAAGCTTTGCAGTTGCCAAAGTAAAGTACTTGCAGAAGACACTTCAGATGTTTTAATATGAGAGTCAAAAGGAAAAAAACCATTACATGATACTTATTCAAGAATAGTAGACTAGACCACACAGGAAGGTCATTCATTCCAAAACAGGTCTTAAGGAAACCACAGAAGAAAATCATGTAAGTCTGTCTTTGGATTCGTGCAACTGTTTGATTGGCTATTTTTAGGGCTTCTGGCAGATAAGATTATTGCACAGTACTTGCCTTAAGATTGCTTACTATGAAATGAGGCTGTAATTGCTAGAAACAAGTCAGAAGAGGTGTCATAACCAAGAATTATGAGTCACACATTTCTGTGTGCACACTATGTTCACACATGCACAAGTTCACATGTGTGAGTGTAAACATGCATGTGTTCCAATGTACATGAGGAGATCAGTGGGCAATCACAGGTATTGTTTCTTCCCTTCCACCTCACTTACAAGGATACTTTGTTATCCAACCCTCATCTAGGTTCATCCATAAGTCCTTCTTTCTCTGCCTCCCATCTCACAGCCATGATGAATGAACTATTGATCATTTTTAAAATGTTGACACCTAGGGAAATGACATAGTCAATAAGGAGCTGGCCTTGCGGGTATACGTTCCTGGATTCAATCCCCGGAACCCAAGAAAAAATGCCAGGCATGTCAGTACACACTCATAACTCAACACAGGGGAAGAAGTGACAGGAAGATCCCTGGGGCTTACTGGAAAACTGGTCTAGCTTCACTAGTGAATTCCATGCCAATGAGAGATTCTATTGCAAAGGACTAGCCTTGGCTTGAAGAGGGGTTCCTGAAAGAAGGGGTGTTTGAGAGTGGCAAAATCAATCATTGGTACAGCTGATGGCCTGTGTTCTGTTTGAGACAACTTTCTCTGGAGATCTCTGGACAACTCAAGACAGTTCAGCTCTCACAGACCAAAGCCCAGTCTTTTATTTACATATCAATTCAGTCATTTACTCTAGGTTGCCTTTTGGTTATCCAACAATCAGCATTCCAGGACCCCTGCCCTTTGATTCTTAAAAAAGAGACATCAAGCACAAAAAACAAAAACAAAAACAAAAACAAAAACATACCCCCCCAAAAAACAAAAACAAACAAAGAAACATAAACATTGCAAATGAATTCAGAGATCTGCCTGCCTTTGTAAGCACAGACATTAAGTTTAGCTAGGTGGGATCCTGTCCTGAAATTGCCATTCCCACCATGCCTGGGCCTGAGCCTAACCTACCTCTGTCCTAGGCTGACCTTGAACTCAGGAATCTGCCTGCCTTTGTATCTTTCTGACAAGCTGCCTCATGGTGCAGCTACCTCCATTCTTTTAAGTCTATGAAGATCCTTGTACAAATTATTTTGCATCCTTAAACTTCGCATAATTGAGAAATTATATATATTTTTAACTCTTGTTTTCAGAGTTCATTCCCACAGCCTTAAGGGATATCCTGAAGGTCACAGCATTCCACCATTTTGCTGAGACATTAGACATACCCTTTCCTCCTGAGACTTGTGCTGTCTCTGATTAGCATGGAGTCATTAACTTTGGCAGAGAGGACACTCTCCAATAACCTTGGAAAGGAGAATATTTTCAAAAGTAGAAACATGAAGTAAAAATATACATATGTTTATGCAAACAAGCCTCACACCCAGCAACCGTTAACACTCATGGAGGTCCATTCCCTGATGGTTCTGTTCCAGCGGCAGGAAGCTGTATCATGCCATCCCTTCCACATTGCCATGTAGGACTCAGCACCCTATCTCAAATGAGATTGATGGATATTTTCAAGATGACACCTAAAGTTGTTCACATAAACACACACACACACACACACACACACACAATTTTCAAAAACACTATTGCTAGGTGTGGTGGTGCATCCTTTAATCCCAACATTTGGAAGGCAGAGGCTGGTGGGTCTCTGTGAGTTTGAGTCCTGGCTTGTGTAATTAGTTGCAGGCCACCCAAGGCTACGTAATAAGATCCCATCTGAAAAAAAAAATCAAGTAATAAAAACCTGTTAATACCCAGTGAATAGTAATGTTGGAAGCCATGTGCCTACAACCTTTATGATGGGGATGTATAACAGTTTAACTTTAATGGCTCATACGTTTAAAAAAAAAATGCCAGAAGGACAGTTCAGCAGTTAAGAGTATTTATTCCTACAGAGGACCTCTGTTTGATTCTAAGCACTAACATGGTGGTTTAAAATCGTCCATAATTCTAGTAACAGGGGGTGCATAGCCCTCTTCTGGTCTCCATAGGCACTGAACATACATAGTGCACAGATATACATGCAAGCAAGCCACTTATACATATAAAAGAAAAAGTTAATATTTTGCAGGAGAAAATTTTATAGTAAATCAGGTCCTGGAAAAAGTATGATACTTTATATAAAGATTATGTAAAATTACAAAATTGTTTAGCATCAGGCTGAGTGTCTAATGTTAAAAGAAACTAATAAATGAGCGTTGTAACACAATTAAGAGAGCAGTTTCCAACAAAAAGGGCATTGTCTTAGTATTTCATACTCAGGTTGGATACCACCATCCTCCGTCTGTGTATTTAAAGTCTTAATACAGGACATTTTCTTCACCATGGCATCCGTTGAAGGCTTGAGGGTTTTGGTTTTTTGACAGCTTACAATACATCACTCCCCTGACAAGTCTGAACAAGCACTTTCTATCACAAGCTGGGTGCCCTGCGGTTGAGATGCCATTTGCTAGTAAGCACCCCACAGGGTTCAAATTCACAATTTTGTTTAAATAGTCTGTACTCTAGCCAAATGAGCTGACCAATTCCAGAGAGAGTGGCAGGATGCTTATCCCTTCCACACAAGCACTGATGTGTAAGACTTCAGGGTTGCCTAATTCACTGACAAAATCGTAATAGACCAGAGCTGCCTAATGGAAATAAAGTCCCTATGTGCACAACTACATCTTGTTTTTGTGAAAGTGTAGGCTCAACATTGGAGAAGGCAGTTCTTTTCCACAGCCGTGAAGTTTTGGGCTCAAAATCCTAGCACAGCTACTTATGAGAATAGATTCTGTACTCGGATCAAATGTGTAAGGTTGGAAAGAAGTGTGATGATGTTATAACAGTGTGTTTGGTGCCCCACCTAGATAGGGCAGCAAGAAGGCTTCAGGATGGTTCAGCTCCACAGGCTGTCATTATACTCTACACGAATGGGCACCCTGGCACCCTGCACACCACCAGATGCATCTCATGCAATCTCTCTGAAACCACACTCCTTAAAATTATTCACTAATCCTTAAAGATGAATTGTGCAAGGACCAAGGCTTTCAATTTCCAACATGATTTTAAAAGTTTGTCTTAGAGCATGTGTAAGGAAGAGTTTGACAGAATGCTATTTGTGTGTTGTGTGCTACGCAGACACATAATACACACTGTACAGTGTATGTTGATATTTAATGAGCTAGACAGATTAGAGAGCAGAGAGGCCTCTCTTTTTACAGATTCCAAAGTGGTTGATGGTCACTGTCAGTTGAAGGAAGATCTGATGTTTGTACATGACAAATTCAAGACTCATGCTTCCAAGAATAGTAGCTAATAACACCAACATGTTTCTGAAAAAGGAAAGTGTTTATTTTAGCAACAACAAAGAGAGAAGTTAAGAAATAATATTTGGTTTACTCATTTTAACAGAAAAAAAAAACCAACCAAACAGCTCTCCCCCCCATACACACACACATCTAACAAGCCTTAAGGAACTTGTTCAAACCCCAGATTTATTTCATCTCTTCAACTTCTAATTAGTTTGAGATGAGGACGTGGTTCACCCTTGAAAGTCCAGGGAATTGATTACACCTCTTCCCTAGAATTGTGCAATGCCTCTACATAGTTCTCCTGGAGTCTGTTTCCCATCATCATTGTGAATTTCACAATGAGTTTCCAAATGTTCTTTCAGATATTTTTATCCCAAACAGTATTCTCCAATGTTGTAAGCCCTTGACTATTCAAGTGGGCTTGGCAAATATAATGTAGGACTAGTTTCTTCTCTAGTTCTATTATTTTTTAACATAAAGCACCAAATCTGCATCTAGAGTCTGACTGCTCTTGGAGAATGCCTTTTCAGGTTGCTTTTTCCTCTTCTATTTATGGAATTTTCACCTTTAGACCTTTAGACATCATGAGCTATAACTTCCTAATGTGATAGATATAGAAAAAAAATCATGTTCCAGCACCCTGACCTCTGGAGTTGAAGAGTGGAGATCATCAGTCAGTTGTCTTTACTTCTCTGTCCAACATCTCTTCATCCCATTGTTACTCTTCACATTAGTATGGCCTCCACCTAGGCCTGCCCCCCACCCTCCAGGAAGTGCTGTTTCCCTCTTCCCTCCTCTGATTGGATAACTGCTGACCCAGGCAGTGAGACAGGCAGCTGTGGAGTCCAGTGAATTGGAAAATTCTGTGAATTTACCAGAGTGTGTTGCCCACTTGGAGAAAGACAGAGACGAGTGAACTCTTACACACACTGGAGCCAGAGCACAGGGTGGTGGGGATGGTGATGTTGTTGTGGGGCTCAGAGAAGAAGGCAGTACAACTGTCAAAAGAGGTTGGGGGCACTTTAAAGAATAAGTCAGAGTCTTGAAGGATGCTGGAAGTTCTCCTAGAGGAAGGGAAACACGCAAAGGCAGAATCTAAGTGGAGGACAGGAAAGGGAAAGAAATGAAGGGACAACATTTACCAAGTGCCAAAACATTTATTACAACACACCTATCAGAAGAATACTTCCCCGGTGTGGTTGGGAAATGATGGGCTGGGGACATTATTCAAAAATTACCACTTGGGGGATAGAGAGATGGCTCAGTTGTAAAGAGTCCTGGCTGCTCTTCCAGAGGACCCAGGTTCGGTCCCCAGAACATAAATGTCAGCTCACAGCTGTCTGTAACTCCAATTACAGGGTATTCAATGCTCTCTTCTGGTCTCCAAGAGCATCAGACATTCATGCAGTACACCTACATATATGCAGACAAAACACCAACATATGAAAATAATAAAATAAGTTTTAAGTTTAAAAACCATTACTGAACATTTGACTCTTTCCCTCATTTGAAGGGGGGATGGGGAGAATATGTGTGGACACAGCTGTGCATGTGAGTGTATATATGTGTGTGTGTGTGTGTGTGTGTGTGTGTGTGTGTGTGTGTGTGTGCGCGCGCCAATAGAGGCCTGAAGTCAGTATCTGCTGCCTTCCTCTATCGCTTGCCCTGAATTTTTTTGTTTTGTTTTGTTTGAAATAGGCTCTCTTTGAACTTGGAACTCACTGATTCAGCTAGCCTGGCTGACCAGAGAACTTCCTGTCTCCATTCACCTTGGCACAGGGATTACAGATGTGTAATATATGGTTCTGTTTGTTTGTTTGTTTTTTTGCATGGTGCTTGATGCCTTGAACTCTGGTCTTCATGCTCACACAAGAACACTTAACCAGCTGAGCCATCTCACCAGCTCAGGATTTCTATTTCTATAGCCACTGCCTAATTGGTTGGGTGTGTCTTAAGAACTTAAGAAAGCCTTTCTCTGTGAACATTTGTGTCACCACCAATGTTGTAAGATAGTAGTGTCTGGTGTACATCCTTGGTTATATTTGGTTGGAACACCTTTAGAACCAAACTCACTAAAGAGAACATGCTCTGTGAGACTCTTGGTAAACTCCTTCAGGTTACCCTGTAGAAACATCGCATGCCTTTCTCAGCTCAGGAAAAAGTCTCATCCACAGGAGGCGCTAACATCCTCTGAGATGCTGCCAGACTAAAAGGCAGCCATAATTTTCACTTCTTCCTGAGCAGTAAACTGTTTGCCCTGGGATTGTCAGCCAAGGACATTTATTTCCTCCTTAGGAAAACCTTACTTCTCTGTCACTTTACCTCTTAGCCACTTCTATGGGTCATGTGTTTTCAGGAGTCCCAACCCTGTACTTCCTCTTTTCTCCTCCTTTCTGTCCCTCTCTACAGGGACTTACTGTGTAGCCCAGGGTAGCCTCAGTCTCACAACTGTTCTATCTCCAGTTTCCTGAGTGTTAGAAGTTTCTGTCACCTCACTAGACTACTCTTTACACCATTTTTTTACTTCTCCTTAAGATGGTAATTCGTTTCCTTCACCAGGACACTGTGAGGGTTTTTACTTACCTTCTAACAGCATGCTGCTTTCACACTGTAAGTCTGATACATTTCAGGTTTCTGTCCTACCAACCGATCAAATAGGCTTTCCGTGCCACCTTAATTTAGATCCTTGTACATTTCATTCTTTCTTGTTATTTCTTCTCTCTCTTTTGTTTTATATTGTCCAGATTTTCTTTGTATTTTTCTCTCTGCTTGCTTGGAAATCATGCGTTCTTTCTCCCATTCATAGTTACACTGTGTTTATGTACACATTGGAACCTGCCTCTCCTTTCCATTTCTGTCACGCTGTTACATAGGAAATGGATGCCTCTCTTGTTTCCCCTTACCTGCCTTTTCATATCTTAAACCTTTCTTCTTATGTAAAAGTTATTTTTCCTCTGATCATCTGTTTTCTTGAGAAGAGAAAGCATTACCTGATATTTGTTTCAGTTTTCACAATTATTTTAGTGTAATATTAGAGTGTTAACTACATGTTCCCTAAGTTTCTCAGGTTCAGGGAGTTTATTAAACACTGTTGTTCTCATTTTTGTGTAATTGATTTTGATTTCCTTCTTAGCCAATGAACTCTGACTTGTTTACTAAAGCCACGCCCATTGCCCAGCATCTCCCTTCATTGATGAGCCTCTTGCCCAATGCTCTAATTATTTAGACCCACAATGTCCTTTTATGTAGTGGTCTACCGTGCTTTCCCCCTGCCATTTTTTTGTTCTTGCACTGGAGAAATGGAGTATCCATCAGTCTCTTACTTATTTTTCTCCTAAATGTGTGATGTGTTGCCTTTATGCTAAGCATGACTTTTATAAATTTTACTGATCTGCTGCTGTACATCTTCGCATCAAAGCTTCGGGTAATGCACAGTCTTGACAGGTAGAGTAATGATAGGGTCATGATTGCCACTGTGCCTCCTTAGCTCATTGCCCTACAATTCTATTGCTTCTGTCAGTTATGACCAATGGCAACGTTCATTTTGCAGTGGTACTTTGTTCCTCTGTGTGACTGTCTTTATCTTAATTACTTTCTCCTGCAAACCCTCACTTCTGTTGAAAGGAGACCATGCCTTGCACTTGACTGAGGATCCTGATCCTGAGTGTCGGGGAGTGGGGGAGAAGAAGTGTCTGACATAATGTGTAATTCAACAGCACCTCCCCATTCACTAACAAAAGGCTCTGAAGAGTCCCTTCCCTCATGCCCTCAGAAACAGTTCCCTGATGAACTGTTTTTCATGGACCAGTAGCAGTACTAGTATTTTTAAATGTCTCATGTTTAAAGTTTTACATAGATTCAGGCCTAGAATTTTTCTAGCATGTGCCATGGGAGTTTGATATATTTTGAAGCATAATGAAGAATTTTAGAACCATGGTCATTTCCCTGACAAATGCATTTGATTGTGAATCTTCTAATGTGATTGTTTCATGTTTCTGGATGAAAATACAGACCCGTTAGTTGTGACTTCGCCACTCAATAGTCAAACCCACCTTATTTATGGCTGGGCTTAATTTAATTGGCCAGCCGTGCATCGCCAAGTTCTCTTTACTACTGAATAGCTCATTTTTTAGCTTACATTTTACAAGTGGGCAACCCCAAAGGGCTGAAACTACAAATTCAGACAGTGTCAGCGCAAGGGGACGACTGAAGCAAGATCAATGAGATTCTGCTTTTCATCTTTTCTTGTGAGCCTGTCTCCCTCTTTTGCCTTCAAAAGATGTCCCCATCAGCTAAGTTTTTCCCTCTAGCCCTTCATGTTCTCCTTGTCCCCTGTCAAAGGCTTCCAACAAAAATGATGGAGAAGTGACTTCTGGATATCGATTGGCACAGAGGGGAACAGGGATTTCAGGGCAGAGGCGAAGTGGCTGCACAGAATGAGGGCACTGAAATATGGATGATTTCTGATTTGCTATGATTTGCTTAGTCTATGAAGGGTCGTTGATTACGTTGAGTCCCGTAAGATACACTGCTATGTTGAGTTTTCCCATAAATCAGCCCAGACGTGTCATAGTTTATGACTGAAACTAATTGTGGGCCAAAGGAACCTTCACACTCAGCACATAATAAACAATGTTGGTCTTTGGTCAGGGTTAGCTGCTTTGGGGTGGGGGTGGGGGGTGGAGAGATGGTTCAATGGTTAAGAGTACTGGCTGCTCTTCCAGGGGGCCTCTGTTTGATTCTCAGCATCCACGTGGCAACAAACAACTCCAGTTTCACGAGGATCTGATGCCCTCTACAGGCCTCTGTGGATACTGCATGCACATGGTGTACATATATACATGCCAGCAAAACACATGCATACAATAATTCTTTTTTTAAAGTTACTTTTTGCTTGAATTATATAGTGATTATTTCTATGTAGAATGAATGTCTCCCACACCATTATTTTAAACATTTTTCTAACTTTTTACGAACATATCACATAAATGGACTTCTCTGGTCAATTGCTTGCCCACAGCTTGCCCATCAGGGACGTATAAGCCTGAAGCTTCTCCAGGAGGAATCAGCACATGCATCCCATGCCCTGATGTAAACCACAGCTCTCCACCTGGAAGCACATCCCCAGAAGACTGCGTGTGCCGAGAGGGATACCAGAGATCTGGCCAGACCTGTGAGGGTAAGCTCATGCTAGCAAATGGGAACTAGAAAGCTGATCTTGATCTCTGTGGTGCAGAGCAGTGGTTGTATCAGTTCATTAGGAGGACCTTTAAACATCCCTGGCTTTGGTCACACTTCTGGGGGTGTGTACATAGCATTTGCTAGCACTGAACACATACGCATCATGGTTCAGAGACAGGATCTGAGGCCGTAAGAGTGATGCGACTGCGGAAAGCATGAGTTAGTACTTAGAGAGAAAGAATGCTACAACTTTGGCAATGAATTTGAATGGCAAATAAGCATGTCTTAGCTCTGGTAGTGCTCAAATTCATTTAAAATTTTCCATAAAATTTTCCATCATGCTGAAAGTAGAAAGTATTTACATAGTATGTATACAGCACATGGTGGAGGCTGTGTTTTATAGTCTCTATCAATTAGAGTGGTTTTTACACCTTATTTTTGTTGGTTTATTTTGGTTTTTGTTTGTTTGGGGGGGGTTGTTAGTTTTGGAGGTTTTGTTTGTTGGTTGGTTGCTTAGTTGGTTTTGAGATACATTTTACCTGCATAGCCGTGGCTGTCCTGGAGCTCACTCTGTAGGCCAGTTGGCCTCAAACTCATAAATCTGCCTGCCTCTGCCTCCAGAGTGCTAGAATTAAAGTTGTGTGCCACCACTTCAGGCCACATGTTTCTTCATTATTTCATTGTACCTTAATAAGAAAATATTTAATGATCTGTGAAAGTCAAGAACCAAGGACTAGGGTTATATAGCTTGGTGGTAGAGCATGTGCTTAGCATACCTGGGGTCCTGGGATCCAGCACCAAAGCTGGGGGGCAGGGGAAGCCTAGGAAATCTCTCATTTATCTATGCCAATATCAAAATAAAGCTCTTTGAACCTTAAAAAGTAGTGTTCAGCCCATATTACATTTTAATTGTTGGTAAATACCTACCAGGAGTCATATGTAAGGGTTCTCCCTCCAAACACTCTTAGAAATCAAAGGGGTCAAATGGGAAAGCTGTGGGGAATCACGATATAGAGATATAGATGTATACATGTAGACAGACAGACAGACAGACAGACAGATGGCATGCTTTGATAAATAAACTGAAGCAATGCAGTTCCGTAGACAAACATCTGACCTTGCTTTGTTTTTCTCTCTGAATGTTAGTTGTCCACTGTCCTACACTGAAGCCTCCTGAAAATGGTTTTTTTATACAAAACACTTGCAAAAACCACTTCAATGCCGCCTGTGGGGTCCGATGTCGCCCTGGATTTGACCTCGTGGGCAGCAGCATCCATTTGTGTCAACCCAATGGTTTGTGGTCTGGGACAGAAAGCTTCTGCAGAGGTAAGTCTGGCTAGTTCAAGTTGTTTCTTGGTAGTCTTGCTTCATATTTGCTATTTAAAGTCTAATGAGCTGGCCAGTCATTTGTTGATTTTCTGATCTCAGAGATCAGAGTCCTAAGAAAGTGAAAACTGTAGGAAGATTGAGAGCTGCTAAATTTCCCTGACCTCAGCATTACAAGCTATGTCATCCATATTCCCTTGATGAGGTCTGCATAGAGCATCAATTCTCAACCTGTGGGTCATGACCCCTTTAGGGGTCAGATATCAGATATCCTGGGTATCAGAGATTTACATTATGATTCATAACAGTAGCAAAGTTGCAGCTATGAAGTAGCAACAAAAATAATTTTATGGTTGTGGGTCACCACAACATGAGGAGCCATGTTAAAAGGTCGAAGCATTAGGATGGGTGAGAGGTAAATGGACTGTTTACTCAAATTATGATACAGGTAACAAGAACATTAGGACAGGTGACAAGTTCTGGGAGAGTCAGATTCCTACCATGAGACAGGGCTTGAGTCATGCCAGAGTCCTGCAAGGGAAGCACCTCAACTCAAATGCTCCCATCTGTAGAAAGTAGAGAATGTATTATGGTGTGATCCCAAGGAACCAAGGCAAGACAGCAAGAAAGAAGGTAGGAACAGCAATGGAAGTCATGGTGTCCACATCAAAGACAAGTAGTCTCTCAGATCACTCCTTCTCGGCCATCTCCGTTATCTGAGTTCCTAGTACTTACAGCCCTGCCTCCAAAGGCTTCACAGGCAGGAAAGGGAAGGCTTTCCAAGAGAAGGTAAGAGCAAGCCAAGGACTTGAGGACCTCCCTCCAACAGCTTGACCCTCAAGGCAGCTCTGTCTAGTGGACTAGATCTGAGACATAGGTGTAGGTAAAGTTTAATAATTGATGTTTTTGAAGTTCAGATTTAGTTGAACACCTTGGTGGATTGGTTTGTTGTTCATTACTAAACCTGGCAGCCATACTCTGTCCATGGTCCACAGAGGAGTTACCTTCTCCAAGACTCCATAATTCACCCAGATCTCTAGGTAAAGGATGCCGTCTCCTGGGGACATCTGTGCTTCTATATCCATAGGGGAAGCTCGCTGACTCGCTGTCTCGAGAGTATTTCAAAGTTCCACAGACACCCATTGTCCATGTTTATTGGCCACTGAAATTAAACCCAGTAGTAAACAGGAAACTGTGAAAATCAGATCTCTGATGTGTATCCTGCAAAAAGTCAAGGAGAAACCACGGTCAGTGGGTTGAACAAAATGGGTGGCAGGGAAGCTCAGGAAATTAAACGGATGAGCCTCAAAGGCAAATGCATCGATAAAGTAAGAGTGGGATTCCAAACACTGGAGGGGAAGTCTAGGAGTAATGAGATTCCAGTGGGGGGCTGGGGGTAGAGATCAAGACTATTCACATAAGGAAAACACAGTTGAAAGCCAAATTAATAAACTGAAAAATGTAACCTGAGAAATTCTCTTGAACGTAGAGGGTAATTTCAAAGATAAAGAAATTCTGAAGAAAAAAAAATGATGTGACAGAGAAATAGCCGCTAGAAATATTCCTCTCTTATTAGGAATTCAGAGAGTGAGTGGAGCTGGAGGACTAGCAGTAACAGAAGATCAAAGACTATCACCCCAAGGTGAAATCTTGAAAATAAATATGCACAACCAAAACCTTTAGATCCGCTTTAAAATCAGTTAGCGGATGCCAGAAAAAAAAAATATTAAAAACAGACCGATGTCTGGAAATAATCTTAGCGACATATCTGAATGCCCCCAGAAAAACACAAAATAGTCTTGACTTCCTAGTAACAAATAAGATTACCTCCAAGAGTCTCCGGTTAGCCCGAGGCCGGTTACTGGATGTACGAAAAGTCTGGAGAATGTATGTCTAGGATTCCAAGAGAAAAGACTTAGAATCTTGATTTGCAGTCTCTCAGTCACTGTGGAAGGGTGAGGGTAAAGGAAGGTCATCTTCTGTCAAGCAGTAAACATCACACATACTTCCTGAAGCAATTGTTTCAATCACATCTGAGACATTTTCCTTGGAGTACCAGTTACTAGCAGCTGCCAGTTCCGTGCGAAATGTCTACCCCTTCTACAAATAGTGGACAAGGAAGAAGACGACATTTTAACTTTCTACCTGTGACTTTACAAAGGAGAAAAGTGGAGTGACCAGTCCACTGTCCCTTCAGATATCCTGCCTCCCTGCTTTCTCTAACCGAAATCCAAACCTTCTGCCCTACACTAACAGTCATAAAAGTCTCTAGTACCTCTCTGAAAGCCGTTTGTTTGCAAGCCCAGTCTCAGGCCTTTGATCTTCATCTGCATAAGCCCTCATCTCTTGCCAGCCTCTTCAGTCTGAGAAGCATGGCCCTGGAGTGTTCGCTACATCATGCTAGCCCTAGGTTGTGTCAGGCTCACTCAGAGAAGAGCGTGTGTTACTGGGATAGGGGCTTAGTTTGGAGGTCAAACCCTATACAATTTGGGAAGCAAATAGAACTAGAAAGTCCAGAAGAGAACATGGAGCATGAGAATCCCTCAAGACTCCATCTGAGATCCCAGGCCTGTCAAAGTTTAGAGGTGAAAGCCACCAGGCACACTCAAAACATTCCAGGGAGTCTTGTCCTGTATGTAGCCATGCCTCTGTGGCTCTGAAGCCAGCAGTGGACATGGGCCACCACTGGTCACCACGAGTATCTGTGAGGATGTAGAAGCAAGTAGGGACAAGTTGGAAGGCACTGAGCCTCTGTACATTTGTCCATCACTGGATCTAACTAAAGTGTCCCAAAACAAGTGTAGGCTTCTCTTCTGAGCAAGCCTGATTTGGGACCACAATAAGAATTCTGACCAACATATTTCTAGCTTGACCAACCTCTTACAATAGCAGTTACCACAGCCATCTGCACTATTGATTAACTGTTAGACTGTTAATGTAGCACTGTTAATAGGCTTATTGTATTTTTTTTCCTCCTCTCTATCCCAAGTTATAACTCCAGCAAATGAAAATTTTTAACTCGACAAAGATGCATATTGATAAACATACATCGTACAAATAACAAACATATATTCAGAGGCCTGAATGAATCACCCATTACAATAAAAAGCATGTTTGCTTTCTTTGATGCAACTTAAATTGCTATTCTAATATAGACATATTAATCACAATAGGGAAGATTTGACACAACTATGGATTGTCCTAAAATTCCGGCTGCTTCACTACCAAGCCACTACTTACCTCACCTTTAAGTAGACTTGTCCTGCATGAAGACTCGGGCCCTTCTTTACTATATTATCAATGCCTTCTGGATTTACTTGAGATCCAGGACAACAAAACCTGTACTATATATTATCAAATCCAAAATGTATATTTCTTATTTTTGTGTCTATAAAATTAGAATGCACCTTGAAATCAGCAGCAATAGGCAGGCTCATGGGCACAATTGTGGCTTTAGCAGTGGCTCACAAATAATGGTGTGTCTGGGACTCTGAGATGTTTCGGTTGGGCAAGGCTAGCTTCTGCTTCTGAGGGGAGGTATGCTGAAGTAGTATTTTATAGGCATGGTACAAGGGAGTGAGTAATTTTAATTTTAATTGTGTCATAGTTTTTATAAAAATATAAGACGGAGTCAGGAAACAGTCATTAGGGGAAATTGGATCCTAGTACCTTGTCTTTTACGTTACACTATCGATATCATGTAATGTTGGCTGATGACTGACAGGCTTCATTCTTGTTCCTCTGAGTAGAGCACTTTTCCCTCTTCATAAAGCACTCACACTCCTTTTTAATTTTCTTTTAATTACGTGTCTCATTCTAAGCCACGAAGGGAGTCCTCAGTGGCACCTCCATAACAACTAGCTAAAAGCCAGCAGCACGGTAAATTAAACCCTGGGATGCTCGGTGTTTCCTGAGGAGAAGTGTCAACAGCAAGATGCCTGCACTTAATATCAGATGTTCTCTGTTTCCAATAATAGACAAAAACCACAGTTTAGAGATGGAAGGGAAATGTATATCTGGAGAAAAGGACTCAATCCACCTTTAAGACGAGACCCACAGCATGTTTGTAGGTCTGTCGTTGTCTGTATTACATAATAGATTGTTCTCTTATAGCACAAGATTGGGCTCCTGTGTCTATTTTCCAGTTTTAGTCATCTTTCTAAATTATTAACTGGTGTATAACCTGCTCATAATAATTGTGTCTTATGGAGCAGAGTGGTGCCACACATGTATACAATAAGGGTCAATTAGGGAAAGCTGCTATTGTCTGGATTAACCATAGGAATTTCTTTGAAACAAATGTAAATTAAGGAACAAAAAAATTGTGAGCTGAGTCTAGTAATTAAATGTGTACCTATGAAAAATGGCAGTAAATACTCACTCTTAAATGAAGAGTATAAAAACATTTAAGACATAAATAGAAGTGGCTGTGTTTGTCTTGTTTTCCCTAAAGAGCAATTGAAGTTTATTAAAAAGCGAATGTTTGAGAAACAACACAGCTGGTATCTGTGATGCCAGCTCTAATTTGCTGAGTACTCATGAGAGATGCTACAAATCCAATTCATCTTAGCTTTGGAAAGCTCAGTTTGTTTTTTGAGTTTTTTTTTTTTCTTTCTTTCTTTAACTGAAGCTAAAAGCAGTTGCCTGGTGTGATTTTCCATTTTGTATATCTCAATCATAGATATTTATCTCACTTGCCTTTTAAAGCAACCCAGCAGTAAGCAGGATACTCTGCAGTGGTCACATTCAGTAACAGTCCTGTGTGGCAGGCGGGGTACTTTGATAAGTATTTTATTACTAATTACCTTTAGCCCAAATTGTCCCAGCAACAGAACAGGACAGGGACTTGTATTTATCCTCTCACTTAATTCTTTTTTTTTTAAAACTTTTATTACATTATGATGAGAAAAGTTACATGATTTCAATTTATCTGAATTTGTTAACATTAAAAAACATATTTTAATTAAATAGAATTGAATCACATTCTTGTTCCCCTTTTGTACAACAGCTCCTCCCATAGACCCCCCTTCAATACCTACAATACCTTTTTTGTCATATTCCTTAAAATTTATAAAATATTATAACAATAAAAGTATTATAAAAGTTGTTTGATAAAAAACAACAATCAATTTAACAGTCTTATGTAGATGCTCATCTACAGCAATAGTGAAAATACATTTTTCTCAATATAAATTTTAAATAACTCCAAACATATTAGCTGTATACTTAAAAATAATACATCACTACTAGTATTTTCTTAAATGAACATGAATATATAAGATCTTTTTGTTTGTTTTGTACTTAGTAGAGTTTAAAATCTCGGCTCTTACTGTGGTATTAGCCCAAAATAAGAACAATTTTTAGACATTGGGTTTCATTATAATAAGGCTGTATTTCAATAACCCTCACATCACCAAAGGATTTTACCTCCATCGTAGCTAAGCTGAGAGTTAATAGTTCTGTTGCACCAAGAAATGAATTGTAGGCTCGATTTTTGGATACAGACTTCCTGCTATGGTCAAAGCTCTTTGACTTGAGTGACTTCATTCTCAGCCCACAGAGAACAGGTTACATTCATTTAAGAAATGGTGTGTGTATTAAGATGGTCTATCCATAAAGTCATTCACCAACTGTTTCAATGAACAATGGTTCTGCTTGGAGGGTGTCACAGACATTAGGTGAGGGCAAGAATTTGGTTCTTTAGCTGTGATAATATGGAAAAGCATTCATCTCAGAGAAAGAGTAACTTATAAGGTCCTCTTCTTCAAACTTGATACAAGAGTTACAAATGTCAAGCAAAGCATTCAGTCTCACTTTGTTGTTTTCTTACAAGCTACCTCCCTAGTTAATCATCTATGTTTCTTTTGGATATATAAATACTTTTGAAATATATAAGCTGTTCTGAAAACCATAGTATAGTGTAAAAACATGAAATAAATAATACTACTAATAGAGAGGCTGAGATATGAGAAGCAAGATTTCAAGACCCTTATGCTGTACACAGCCAGACAAACAAAACAAACAAACAAGCTGACAGTGTATATAGATTGTACAATGTTGGACTTATTTCTCCAATTACCAAATT
>NW_022196900.1:18921858-18948126 GCF_008632895.1 Mastomys coucha | reverse complement strand
GTCAGAACTCCTCAGAATCAAGCTGACTCTGTGATCCTGTGGTTCTGGGATCCTGGGATCCTGGGCTTTTTAGAGCACCTGGGAGTGTGGTTTTCTCTGTGTGTTGTGGGACTGGCTGGAGAGCTTGTGCCCAAGGTCTGCTCAGAACACTAACCCAGACAGACCGGAAGGAACCGGAAACACTGGGCTGGCCAAGTTCCTACGTGCCTGGTCCCGCTGGTCCCAGTTACTCCCAGTGTTGGGACAGATGTTGGTTCCTGCTCACCTCTGATCCTGGGTGTGTCAGAGCACCTGGGAGTGGAGCTTCCTCTGGGTGTTGTGGGACTGGCTGTGGAGCTTGCACCCAAGGTCTACTCTCTCCTTAATTCTTGAGTTTCCTCTATGGAGTAATAAACCTGAAACTTATATTGAATTCACTTAATATTTGCGCTCTGCCAACTGATGTGATTTGGATGAGTTCCCACGAAATAAATTCTGCCAGTAACCAGCAAATATATGTATGCTCTCAAACATTTTTTGTGAGATTTCACTCCTATTCTTTTGAAGAAAGAGCCGGGCGTGGTGGTGCACGCCTTTAATCCCAGCATTTGGGAGGCAGAGGCAGGCAGATTTCTGAGTTCGAGGCCAGCCTGGTCTACAGAGTAAGCTCCAGGACAGCCAGGTCTATACAGAGAAACCCTGTCTCGAAAAAAAAAAACAAAACAAAAAAACAAAAAATAAATCAAAATAAACAAATGCACATTCTTGCTATTAAAAAAACGTGCAAAAAGATATTGTAGGTATTGAAGGGGGCGTCTATGGGAGGAGCGGTGGTACAAAAGGGGAACAAAAATGTGATTCAACTCTATTTAATTAAAATATGTTTTTAAATGTTAAAAAATTCAGATAAATTGAAATCATGTAACTTTTCTCATCATAATGCAATAAAAGTTTAAAAAAATACAAAAATAAAAAAAAAAAGAAAATGTCTGGAGATAATCTCTTCAGACCAACTTCTGGGTAAAGAAAGTTGCTACTTGCTCTCTGCTTTGTGTGCAGTACAGAAGGAGAGGATTGGAAATGGCTTCACTGAAGTCTTTCATTAAGACTCTAAGTGTGGGGCCTCCAGACTGTAAATTAATTTTTTGACCATGTTAAAAACACGTTTGATTCTTCTGCTATGTTTTGTTAAGCACTGGTACAATTATGTTATCTATTGTGTTATCATACCTAATTAGTGAATTAGTCAATCTACTCAATTCTCAGGCAGAAAGATACTCTGTTTTCTAGTGTTGTCTACTAATTATGCAGTAAATCAAGCCTTTGAAGAGTTAAAAAAAAAAAAAAACTTGCTTGTGCACAGAAGTACAGGGAGAGTTTCCTGACATTCTTGGTTTGGAGACCCTTGGGGACTGCTCTTCGGTCTTCTGCCTGGTTTGAAGACCCTTGGGGACTCACTGCTCTTCGGTCTTCTGCCTGGCAGTGCTTTCGAGTGGTGTCTGCAGTCCAGCGGAACTGAGCTCTTCTGTAGAGTCTTTTTGTTTGTCCTTTGTTCAGTATCTTTCCCTAATGAACTGATGAAGGAAACAAATAGGTGCTGCATAGAAAGAATTCACTTGTGCGTAGTTCCTGGTATCAAAGATCCAAATATCGATACCTTGAGACTCAAGGGTTTTCTCTCATCTAAAAGGAAGATGGCACAGATAACCCAAAGCTGGTGGGAAAATCCCATTGTCATCATAGACTAAGGTTTCTTTAGTGCTTCTACACCATCATCTTAGTGCATGTACTAAGTGCAGTCCTACAGTACTGGTAAATACGAAGCAGGACGCTGGTATAGCCTCTCACATGCATTTATTTATTTGGTGGGGAGGGAGGAAAAAGAGAAGACAGACTAGCATCCCATCAGTTGGGAAATTCTCACTTAGATTCAGCTGTATCTCGTTGGCTCTTGTTAACTACAGTGAAGTTGGGGAACAGTGACTGGCACATTATGATGCTGGGTTATGCTGGGAAGAATTGGCTGCTGTGTAGACAATCCACACGCTCTGCAACTGCAGCTGGAAACAAGCTATAGTATTACATTAATGCAGATTGGCAGTAAGAATGAGATTTTGCAGGGAGTGTGTGAGAAGAAATGAGAGAGACAACTGAGAGGATTAGAGTGACTATCAGAAAGAAGAATACTAGAATTTAAGATGGCAGAAACTAGGCAGTTTTGTCCAAGCTGAGACTATTGAAAAGCCCAGCGTGTATCTCCATGGTCTGAGAACTGAGTTCATCTTCAGCTTGAAACTTCTTTCCTAGAAAAAGAAAAGCACTTTCTTTTGTTGGAACATAACCTGGAAAGTCGCAGCAAAGGCCCAACTGAGGGCTGCAGGTACTTCTGTCTGGGAGCCATCCCTGGTCTATAGCTGTCCTCATCTGTTCAGAGTTAGATGACTCACATCATTTAAATTCCCCACCATTGCACTGGAAGTTGCATATCATAGTAAAGAAAGTGTAGGTTGGTAAGAACCACACGATTTTAAAAATGAGGGTGTGTTACGTATCTCTTGACACTTAACAGAAAATTGTCTTGTTTATAACACAAAGCCATTATTAAAGTACCAGTTTCCACTTCTGTCTGTATTTAGTAAGATGTAATTGCTGACATTCTCTACAGTGAGAACGTGCCCCCATCTCCGACAGCCCAAACATGGCCACATCAGCTGCTCCACCGTGGAAATGTCCTACAACACCCTGTGTTTGGTTACCTGCAATGAAGGATACAGATTAGAAGGAAACTCTAAGCTTACCTGTCAAGGAAATGCACAGTGGGATGGTGCAGAACCCCGGTGTGTGGGTAAGTGGCCAGAAGGTGTGAGGTCTGAGAAGTTCATTTGTCCATGAGTCTGCAAAGACCCGGAGCTGAACACATACTCTTGATACATGTGGATAGACATGCACACACATGGTGCTGTATATGAATATGTGTGGATAAGCATGTACATATACATACATGTGGTGCTGTAGATGCATTTGCAAATACACTTGATACATGCAGATAAACGTACATAAGCGTGCACGCAGTGCTGTAGATGCATTGAGAAATACACTCTAGCCACTCTAAGCCTGGAAGCCCTTTTTCCCCTTTCTCCACACAGGACACTGCAAAACCTCAAATGCCCTCACTGTAGCCGCTCTTTGAGGCATAACTCAGCACAATGTGCCCATTCGAAAGCCCCAACTCCGCCACACTCTACACAGAGAGAGTACTTTCTTTCTCCATTGTTAAGAAGACTCCAACCTTGAATTCAGTTTTCTAACTCACTGAACTTTACAGCTCCAACGGGCAAGGCATACATGCAAGCAAGCAGGCATACACACATGCACGCACACACACAGAGGACAGCTTGAATGGATTTTCTATCAAAGCAAATGCTTTACAATCACTTTATTCATTGAATATGGTTTCTCCTCACCTTTTTGAAAGGACATAACTGTGAACCAGCAAAATGTAAAGTCTTTTTAGGGAAAAAAAAATCAAAATCCTGACTGTTTAACTCCAAAGTAAAGAAAAGTTGCATGCGAAATTGACAATGACATAATTGTTGAAATAAGAGAACATGAATTGTAAGTGGGGATGAGATGCAGTAGAACCATAATGGGGAAAATATTTTAAATGAAATAATAAAATAGAATTTAAAATGTAAGAAAAATACAAGACAGTAGAATGAGCTTAAGAAGTTAGACCAAAGCCGGGCACAGAGGAGAGGGAAGGAGGTCTAAAGTGGGGTGCTGTGTGAGCCTGTGCATGGGAATAGACAACTGCTCACGTGGCCTGTGGTTTCTAGGGAAATGTAAACCCTGAAGTGATTAAAAAAGAAATCAGAAGTGCAAACAAACACTACTCGTAAAAATTGGGGAAATACTATCATAGTATTAATCATCTCTCCAAAACTATCTGAAGTATCAATGAGGAGAGACTTGGGTTTTTTTTTTTTTCCCTGAAAACAAGTTTTATTTAAATAAGGATTTAAATACAGGACATAACATATTAAAAGTGGAGGGGAAAAGAAAACCAAAAGACCAGTTTATTCCTTCACACGGCACCGGGCAGTGGCTCGTACTCACTGACCTGAAGCCTCTACAGCTAGCCACACGACCAGTGGCACCAGCTTGGCTTTGTTCCTTGTCGTAAATTTAACTGATGACAGGCTGGCCTCACCCTTCATGTTTCAACATCCCCTGGCTAGATCTGCTTAAAAAGAATGCCCTGGTGGCGAGCTAGATGTCCACGACTTCTCTGGAAAGGTGGCCCTTTCTGAGCTCTCCCTGCTCAGACACCAGGGCTTTCCTTTTACTGCCAGAGACTCCCTCTAGTGACACAGCTGGGGCAGTGTTGCCCATTCTGGCTTCAACTGGGCTGTTCAAGTGGTGACACTCTTCCCAGGGCAGAGGACTCTAGAGGGAATACCAAGCAACCTCTGGTCAGGCATATTCTCCTGTGATCTCTGGGTTCTTGGCTTGGCTGAAACCTTGTTACTGCTTTGTTTCAGGGTGGACACTGCCAGGGTTTACTGCTTAACCTGTTTAAACGAGGGACTTCAAGACTACATACACAGCATGGCTCTTTTCAGTTTATTGCATGAAAGAATTACACTAGTCAAAGTTAAAAGCAGACCCCAAATGATTGCATTATATAAGCTGTGAGGTTTTTAAACTCGTGACACGGGACAGAAGGGAACTTCTACTCATTGCAAGGAAATCCTCACTTAAGCTTCAGAGAGCCGCAAGCGTTTAAAACCCATGAACCTTCAGCTGATCGTCCTCAGCCAGTTCAGTCTCTGTCAAGAACTGGCATATGTTCTTGCACTGGTCACCCTGTTGCTGAATTACTTCTCCATATTCTGGATGCTCAAATTACAGTACCATTGCAGGCAATTTTCTTCTTAAACGCCTTCACTAGTTTCTTTTTATCGTAATCATCAGCGATCCCTTGGACAGTTGTAAGGGTCTTCCTGCCGTCTGTCTGTTGAATTCTTATATGGATATAATCCTCAGTGGCAGCAGCAAGCAGGTCATCACCCTTACTTGCATCAGCAAAGAGGTCGAAAGAGTGGAGGTTCTGGATAGCGGACATACGATAGGATTCCTTTTCCTCCTCGGTGGAAAGAGTCTGCGTAAGCTGGCTACGGGAGAAGGCGGGCGGGGAGGGGGGTTGTCAGAGGAGGACAGAGCGTTAGGAAGAGAGGGGGCTCAAGGGAGAGGCAGCTGAGTCCTCAGCGGTGGCTCAGTGACTGGGGCCAAAGAGAAACTTTCAAACTAGAAAAAAGTTAAACTTGTTTAGAGTGTGCATGAGCGAGCGTACACACACACACACACACACACACACACACACACTCACGCTTGTGCTGCTGTTCACATCTTCAATCCTACTGCTCAGGAGGTTGGAGGCAGGAGGATAAGAAGTTCAGAGTCATTCTTGGCTGCATGGCAATTTGAGACCAGCCTGGGCTACATGAGGCCCTGTTTCATAGAGAAAACAAAACACAGACAAACTCAAGAAGAAATAACCAAAGACATAGTTTCACATTTGAATAATATGTTGTACATATAGTATACCACTCAATCATTTAAGAGGTGAGTTATGCCAATCTTGGGTAGCATGGTTACATTTGGGTGCAAGGTAAAGAGAATCTGTGTCATTTCTAATTTGGGGGAACCCGAGTAACATGGCTGTCATTTCTCTGAAACAGAACGCCATTGTGCCACCTTCCAGAAACCCAGGGGTGTCATCCTTTCTCCACCCAGCTGTGGCAAGCAGCCAGCCAAACCTGGGATGACCTGTCAGCTAAGCTGCCGCCAGGGATACATTTTATCTGGGGTCAGAGAAGTGAGATGTGCCACATCTGGGAAGTGGAGTGCCAAAGTTCAGACAGCTGTGTGCAAAGGTAGGTGCCTGCATGAGGCAGGAAAAAAAACCCGAATTCCTGGATCAGGGCATATGCGCTGGGTAAGGCTGCCCCTCTGTGGGTCATGCTGCAAACCCTTGGTTAAATGGGAGCTAAAAGCCATGTATGAACTACAAAAGGTTCTGGTTAAAACAAGTGAATTTATAACAATCCAGGTGGGAGAGAATGACCAAAGAAATTGAAAACTGAAGATGGTACTACGGCTAGAATCTGCTGAGAGCTCCCATCGGGAGATGGAGGCTTTTAAAGAACGCATGACACATACAAGGCAGATGAGCCTGAAGGGGCTTCAAGGAATAAAAGCCGTGAGTGCTTTGAAGCCTGTCACAGAATCACTTACCCCACAGCAAGAGCAAACCGTGGTGAAGATAATATTAAAAACAAGAAAGAGTTCTAAGAAATAAAAATAGTGTCTAAATAGTCCTAAGGAATAAGTGCATGCGTGTGTGTGTGTGTGTGTGTGTGTGTGTGTGTGTGTCTGTGTGTGTGTGTGTGTTTCAGAAGATGAGGGAAAATATAAACATAAGAACTGGAGTGGATATTGTTGAAATATCACTGATTTGGAGTATCAAACTGAGGATCCCTTTGGTATAAACAAGTAATAAATAAGAAACTTGAGTATCTCAGCTAATCAACCCAAAGAGGTTGAAGATGAGAGATGTGACTCAAGGAACCTGGCACATATATAATGTGCAGACCCGGAAGCCGAGGGGAACGGGGGTGGGGTGGGCTAGGGAGGTGGGGGGAGAACTTTCTTTCCTTTCTTCCTGTTATAGAAAAGTTTCCCCCAAGATATCTGGATCTTTAGCTCCCCCAAAGCCCCTGAACGCTGGGCTCACAGGCTTTTTCTTCTCTGAGGGAAATTTCTAAGTTGTAGAGTCAATGAAGAAAACTTAAGTTTCTAGAGAAAAAGCAACTGTACCAACCCACACGAGTTGGATTCACATCTCAACCATGCCTCAGGAGATGGGGAGAACACAAATAAAAAAAACCTCAAATCCAGCTAAATCATTAGTTAACAATAATGAAAACTGAAATAGCTTTTTAAAAAGATTAGCAGCTGTGCATCTTCCTAGGGGAAACTATAATTGAATACCATTTCTAGAGAAGCAATGAGATGAGACACAAAATAGGCAATTCAGATACAACCATCTGGGAAATTTAGTAGACCTCATTTAACATCATTTAGGAGTAAGAGATGTATTCTAACCCATAACAAGAACTTGACTTTACTGTGTGGCTCTGCACAATGTTTGCAAGCTTAACTTGGCGTTTGTAGTGTATAAAGCTTTTCCACTGAAGCAAGCATCATTAGTTTTAATTTGCTGTTTGTTTGATAGTACATTCTGGGACTGCTAATTAATTCTGATTGATAGTCCATTTTCTAGGGTAGTTTCTGCCCCAGTCAGCCTTCATTTTATTCCATTTATTCCTGTTTCATTAAAACACAAAACATTGACCAAGTCCCTACTGTCTGCCAAACACTAAATAAAACAATGGGGTGAGAAATATGCTTTTTCTTCAACTAAATGGGGGAGAAATGTCTGTTTCACAATGGCGTGCTGCGTTTCGTGGTTGGGAAGTAGAGAGACTATGGAGACCCTGAGAGTGAGCATGCCAAGTGTTTTGGGAGAGCCAGGAGCAGCTTTTGAGCTTAGGATGAAAAGACCTACAGCTGCTTTGAGGTATGGGGGAAGAAACCATTAAGGCGGGCAAAGAAAAGAATCCGGGCAAAGGCCCAAGTACAGGGTGGACTGTGGAGCTTCATGGGCTATGCAGCAGGGCCAGTCCAGGAAGGGACTCCTGACTCACACAAGGTAAACCACACAAAATAGCCATGTGGTCCTAATTAAATGGTAATCAGCACATTAAACATCATAAAGTACTAATATAACCAGATTTTTATCATCTTTTAAAAATAACTTAAATGTACATGTCAGGGTACTTCATTGAGGTGTGGTTTCTTTTCTGGGTCAGACGTGGAGGCTCCACAAATCAGCTGTCCAAATGACATCGAGGCAAAGACCGGGGAACAGCAGGACTCTGCTAACATCACCTGGCAAGTCCCAATGGCTAAAGACAACTCTGGTGAGAAGGTAAGGCTGGCGTGAACATCCCCATCCTTCGAGAATAGATTCTACTATACCCTAACAATGAGGTGGAAGTTATACTCTACCCTAATGACGTGCCGTACTGTTTCACAAGTTTACTCATAAATGCTTAGTGCCTCATCTGAGTGACCAACCAGCATTGAATTTTTTAAATAGAAATATCAGGTAAGAATCTGACAGAAGTGTCTGGTTTCATGAGTTTGTTGTATTTCTTTTCACTAAGATCTCATCACTGATGAATTTTCACACCTTAGATAGTTCTGAAAAAAAAAAAAAGCTAAGAAAAGAAAGACATGGAACCAACCTTGATTCCTAATCACGAAGATATCTTTTAAATGATAAACAGGAAAGGATTGCATTTTGACCAAATCTGAACGATGGGTTATCAGTATTTCTTACTTAGTTTTCCTAAATCCAGCCTTACTCAGTATTTTAACATTGTGTGTACTCTCCTGGCTACAGATGGCCAACCATCAGCTGGTAGGGAAAAGGTTCATTTAGGAATTAGGAATGTAGTTTCCTGTTACAATTACACTGTATTCAGATGTATGAAGATATCGTTAAGCAGCATTTTGCTTTCACAGCCAAGTATAAATATGTGTGAGCTCTTCCAGGCATGACATACTGGGGGTGGGAAACAAAACAAAAACAGTTGTTCTGATAATTGTGTTGAATAGATTTATATTCAAAGTAGCTTTTAAAATTCTGACCTCCGGGACTAAATGTAAGGAAGGAGGTGTTCTCAAGTGTGCTATGACCACTTTCTATTCAACTCACAAACGTGTGTATCCTCATCAATGTGGAGCATTAGGAAGCCCAGAGAAGGATGCATTTTAGGAGCTGATGAGACATTGCAGTAAGTGTAGCATCTTTGTATTCACAGATGCAGGAACCATTAGCCATGTCCATTAGTCTCTGAGATAAGACAGCCCAGCAGCCTCAGTAGGAAGCAGGAAGCAGGCATGTCTTCATCTCCCTTACCTGCTCTTAGGCAGGGTCTCAAAGCCCCCACCAATAAACTTTGTCTTTTATTCCCTGTCAGATAGTTCAACTTCTGTAACAAAAGCTAGCTGGAAGAATGTGAGCATTACTTGGATAGCACATACCTGAGTATGTGTAGTCATTTTAGAAAAACTCTATAAATAGGAAGAATGGATCCAGGGAAGCAGGACACTCCACAAAAGCAATGCCTATCCTGGCTCATAGAATCCCGTGCTGTACATAGGCACAGAAGACCAAATACATGCCTAGGAATCTGTGGCTCACTGGCTCAATGCCTTGATGTCTTAGTTAGGGTTTCCATTGCTCTGAAGAGACCTCATGACCAAGGCAACTCTCATAAAGGACAACATTTAAATAGGGCTGGCTTACAGGTTCAAGGTTCAGTCCATTACCATCAAGGCAGGAGCGTGGCAGCTTCCAGGCAGGCATGTGACAGGAGGAGCTAAGAGTTCTGCATCTGGTTCTGAAGGCCAACAGGGAAGACTGGCATCTCAGGCAGCTAGGAGGAAGCTC
Organism: Mastomys coucha; assembly: GCF_008632895.1. Classification (NCBI taxonomy): domain Eukaryota; kingdom Metazoa; phylum Chordata; class Mammalia; order Rodentia; family Muridae; genus Mastomys; species Mastomys coucha. The sequence continues at coordinate 18,938,564 of NW_022196900.1, read as the reverse complement.
TCTCAAAGCCTACCCCCACAGCAACATATTTCCTTCAACAAGGCGGCACTTACTCCAACCAGGCCACATTTCCTAAGAGTGCCACGCCCTGAACCAAGCATACTGAAACTACCACACTCCATTCCCCGGGTCAAGCATATTCAAACCACATACTTGTATTCGAGAAGTCGGACATTGCATCAAAGAAAAGTCTCCTTCCACTAAAGGAGGCTCAATGGTAGTAAAATGGCACTGTGAACATGTGATCTCAACATTGTCATCATACAGACTGGGTCTGGTGACCCCAGAGTGAGGTCACTACATTTAGCCCATCTGGATGAATCAGGATAATCTTTTCACTGTATAATTAATTCAGTGACATCTCCTACATGCCTTTTGCCATATAAAGTAACATTCATAAGTTCCAGAGAAGACATGGATGTCTTTTAGGCTACCACAAAGGAGAAGAATGCAAATTTGCCTAAAAGAAAGGAAATAGAAATGGAAGGGCCCATTTGTGAACAGAGAGATTGGATATATAAGGAAAAGCTATTGTGTGTGGCTCATGGTCAGACTCAAAGCACAGTTGGGGAGGTCTGCCAGAGAGAGAGATTCTGGAAGTTTGAAGGAAAAAAGAAGGAGAAGGCAGAACAGAGAAACAGAGCAGGTTTATTGGACAGTGTTGAGAGCTGGTTTGAGATTGGTGATCATTCATTAAAGCAAGATTGATCTCCCTAGTTATGTTAATATCTTCAGACCCAGGAGGATATTTTTGGAACAGGCATAATGAAGCAGGGTGAGGCAGTTTTCTGCAATATAGAATGGTAAGAAAGGAAGCAAGGCAAGGCAGTTTCAGAACTTACTGTAACAACGCCCAAAAAAGCACAAACTCAAGGCAAGTAAAGGAAGGGAGGGACAGGCGAGGCTTCGGAGACCATTTCTAGACCATTGCCTTTGCTCTGATCATCCCGTAGGGCAATTCAAAAGGGAGGGTTACTGGTGGGAAGGTGGGATGCTAAATTATAGGTACAATGTGATTAAAAAAACTAGAATTCTATGACTCAACTTGAACGAACTCAACTGGGAAAAATACCAATAGAAAATAACTGGCTTTTCCCAATTTTAGGATTAGTTACTTTGAGATATAAAAACAACTTCTTTCTCTAATCAAAACCCACTTGCAAGGATTAAAAAGAAGAATCTTGCTATCTAAATAAAATTTGAATCTAATATGCACTTCAAAGCTCTATCCTGCTAGATAGCCCAAAGCTGGCCCAAAGGATTGGAAATCAGCACTGTGGATGCTCTCTTATTTACTCTGTACCCACGCCCAACTCCTTCTTAGGCTTCCCTAGAGTCAGAGTTGGTAATGTCAGTTGAATCGTGACCACCCCAACAGTGTGTTTGTCCTCCAGCACAAGTGAATATTCTATTCTAAAGCAAAAGAATTCTAGAGATGTTGTTAAAGAATAGATTCTGAGGTAGGAAGACTATCATTTGTTATTTAACTGAGCCGTGTTCAAAACCCACAGCCCTTAGGAGAGGCACACCAGCCCTAGCTCTGGCTGGAGAGTTCTGATGGAAAAGGAGCTAGAGATGTATAGTGAGAAGGGCTCTGTGAGAAGGAATTGCTGGCTGGAAGAGGGATCCATTCTGGAAACTCCTATGCTATGGCCTTTATAGAACCAGATTCACTTCCGCTGACACCAACTAGGTTTAACCAGTTCCCCTCACACACCCACTGAGGGTCTGGGTATTGGGGGAGCCACTAGAGCATGGGCAACTCACCAGGGACTGTAGCACTGAAAATGATGATTTCCTGTCTCCCAGCAGCCCTCACCTGCCGTTCATTCCCGAGGAGAAGCCTTGTCTATAATCCCCTCCCAGACCTAGAACTGAATGCTAAGCTTCTGAGTCTCTTAATTATTGTTTTTAAAAAAGATACCATCAAATACATCATCAAATACATACAAATGCTTATCAAATCACGTCATAAAGGGCTCTCCAAGCTTACTTGAAATACTTTTAAAATCCAACAGAAAATAAATATATTTTACTATGTAATATTTTTACTCATGTGTCATTTAACTTCTTATTTTAAGATTTTTAAATGTTTTATTTATATGAGTTCTCTGTAGCTGTCTTCAGAAAAAGGCATTGGATCCCATTACAGATGGTTGTGAACCATCATGTGGTTGCTGAGAATTGAACTCAGGACCTCTGGAAGAGGAGTTAGTGCTCTTAACCACTGAGCCATCTATCCAGCCCATCATTTAACTCTTAATGAAACAAACTTAAAAAAAAAACTTTAGACAGGTTATGATGCTTATTATATAACATGTTAATATAGTTTTTATTGCATCACCATTTTCAAGCTAATGGGGAAAAAAGAATATATTGTAATATTATGGAAACACAAGAAAAGTAGTCTTTGCTGAAAACTGAGAAACTTGGGCTGGGATGTAGAACAGCATCAGAGGGCTTTGCCTAGCATGCTTGAGACCCAGTTTTTGAGCCACAGACCACACAAATATCCCAAAATAAAAGACATGATTAAAACTTGGGCCTGCACCAACTTCCACTTTGCACAGTTGAAGATATTTACTATAGAGTTGAGAACTCTGACATCATAGTTCCACACAATGTGAATGCAGACTGTTATCATGCTTTAGGGAAGGACATTTTTATTACCCATCAATAAAATATTAGCAGTCTGAGGTTATCTATGCATGAAGAGATATTGTAAGGAAATAGTAAAAATATGTTTTCAATTGTGTATTAAAATGTTTGTAAGAGTGGAATTTGAAACAAGACTAAAAGTTCTTCAACATATTTTATGAAAGAAATTATATTTGTGTGCAAAACATGATAGAAGCATTTAAAAGTCATTCTATGCTCTGAAGATCATGCAAGAGTATGAAAGTGTTCTACTATAGTATGCTTAAAAATCTAAGAAACATTATATATGCCACCTCTACAGACTGTGAAAGAGCAGTCTCAAAAGTACACCACAAGGATTTGCTTCGTCCCTTCTCTTCCCTTTATGAAATGCTGTATCATCTTATTCATTTAGTGATCATATATAAATCAGGAGATAAATGTACTACTGGAACTATTAAGTATTATTTGTCTCTATAAGGTGTCAGTCCATGTCCATCCAGCCTTTACCCCACCTTACCTTTTCCCAATTGGAGAAGTGGCCATCACTTACACAGCGACCGACTCATCCGGTAACCAAGCCAGCTGCACTTTCTACGTTAAGGTCATTGGTAAGTCTCCAAATGACGCAGGTGGTTTACAAAGACAATCCTTGGTATTAGTCAGTGTCTGCTGCCAGGTTCTTCCTCCTGGCATTGAAACCCTCAGAGTCCTCTCTCTCACCGGAGCCTCCCGTATCCTTAACTGTCATCATGTCTATTTCTTCCCAGACGTGCTCTTTGGAAAGTTCCAGATGGCTGCTCCCTCTTTCTGTTTACCTGTCATTTATTCTCAAAGTCATTCAAGCCTAGACTCTGCTCCTTCTGCTCTCATGGTTGTAATAATGTCAAGGCCACCAACAATCTGCTGTGACTCTCCACTGCCATTCCTACTGTCACCTCCTAGACCTATGACTGAATGTTGACCATCTGAGTCTCTTAATTGTTTATTTAACGCACCATAGCTTAATGTACATACAACTGCTTATCAAATCAGTTCATAAAGAGCTCTCCAAGCCATTGCCAATGTTTAAAATTTAAACATTTTTAAAAAATCAAATGGAAAACAAATAGATTTTACTATGTAAGCACTTTCACTCATGTGTAATTTAACTTTTTAACCTAACACAAATATCACACTTGAAAAACAAAATACTTTACACCTGTCGAAACTCATGTTTATTATATAACATGCTGTTATGCAGCATATTTTTCTGAAAGGAATTATACTTCATATAGAACATGAGGGAGCCATTTAAAAGTTATCCTAACTTTTAAAGATCAACTGTGCTCTCGGCATACATTTTTTTGTTCTTCTCTTACACGGTCTTTCTTCTGGGCTTATTTTCCTAGCCACCTCTTTCTTACCTACATTTTCTTCTCCCCTGGCTTCTCTGCCACCAGTCTGTGTTGGGCACTAACCTCTGCCCCACTTATCTCACCTCTTCGTCTTTTCTTCTTTCCTAGACCTTTGTTTCTTCATTAATTCTCAAAAATTGATGAGCACCCAAGCTTCCAGCTTTAGACCTCCACTCTTGATCGGTGGTTTTCCTGCGTGGCTTTGTTGACTGACAACCCACATCTGTCTGTCTCCAGCTTGGATCTCTTTTGTGAAATCCAAACCTAAAGTATTAAATCTCATCTAGGATGTGGCATGGCACATCCATGCCTGCAATCCCAGCTCTTGGGGGGCTAAGACATAAGGATTGTATAGCCTGGGCTACATAGTGAGTTCCAGGCCAGCCCAAGCTACAGGAGGAGCTTTGTCTAAAAGGGACAAAGGAGGGAAAACAAAAGGCTTTCCCACACGGATGTGCCACAGCTACCTCAGACCCAACTAATGGATTTCTAGCCCAGAAAATGATGCTGTCAACCGCAGAGCTACAGAGCAGAAACAAGGAAGTCATCTTTGATTCTTCCTCTTCCATCACTGAATCCAATAAGTTATCAAGTTCCATATACTTCACCTACTTAGTTTCTCGGTCTCCCCGTCATCACAACCACTAGACTGTGAACAGCTACTTCTCTGTGCCTCCACTAGTTCATCCAAAATAGGATGAAAATATTGTGGAGTTTTTAATTAAGATATATAAATCACTTAAATCAAAGCCTGATACACATTATCTTTGTAAAAGCTAGATAATAACATTCAAATTTTGTTATATAATACATATATATATACATGCATATAAACATGTGTGTGTGTGTGAGTGTGTGTGTGTTTAGTGAGTGTTTTAGCTATATAGATTTATATGTGCCATGTATCCCAGGAGATTATGAAAGGGCACCGTATCTCCTAGAATTTAAGTTAAAGACAATTGCAAACTACCATGTGGGTGCTGGGAAAAAACCCAGGACCTCTGTAAGAGCAGCAAGTGTTCTTAACTGCTAACCCATCTCTCCAGCCCCTGCAATTCACTTTGGTTATTATGGATCTATTTTTATTGCATTTAAATTGAATACATCCAATTCATTTTATTCTATGAAATTTACACAGCTGCTTAAAGTAAAGAATGTATCTCACACTGGCCTGGTGTTTAAGTCTAAAATTATAAGTTTAGATTAAAAGTAAACAAACACAGGACCCAAGTAAAATCTAATCGTCCTAACTCTTTCTCTAGTATTTAGCTTTCTAACTGTTTTTTTCCAGGTTGAGTTAAATGCAGGCTTCCCCAGCATGAAAAAAAGACCTCTTTATTGGGCTTTATGACTTCAAACAGGAAAATGTGGCCTAAGAGTTTGCCAAGGGGGTTGGGGGGAGTTTGCCAAGTATGAGTCTTTCATAAGGAGGGCTGATACGGTGAAGAAGAAAATATGTACTTGGGTGTCTAGCTAGACATTAGCTGAATTTCCAAACTCTTAAAGAGAAAGGAGAGAAGGACATGAGAGACAGATAGTGGGGAGATAGACACAGAAAATATCCCAACATCTGTACATTACTTCTTGTCTTCATGGTACAGATGGATCAGAGAACTGCAAGGCAAAAAGGGCTTGACATTCAGGACTGCTGCCTGACTGCAACAAACTGCAGTTGATTAAGTCCCTGTACCCACAATTCAGTTTTCAAAGGTTCGGCTAAAACCAGATAAGCTTAGATGATGTTGGAATACTGATTGGTAATTATGTCGGGGGTAAATGATAACTGCTGGCGTGATTAACCATGAGTTGACTTGATTCAGTCTTCTCAAAGAGACCTGGCAGAAGCATTTCTCCTTTCCTTGCTTTATTTAAGCTCCTTGTTTTGGGCACCTGCGGGGGGCCAGGAACTTTGCTAGTCAGTGGGGACTTAAATGTGACCAGAAGGGACTCCATTTTACTGAGTTAACAATTATGGATAGCACTAAGCCCAAGTTATTATATTCATGAAATGTCGAGTGAGTGAAAAAGTCAAAGCAGAAATATGTGCATTCTCAGGGGTACAGCTCATTTGGTTTCAGGATGTGTTTTCATAAACAGACCCAAATGCCTTGGCTTTGGTACAGTGACTACAAGTTATTAAGTTAATGACTTCAAGCAAGTCCGTAAGTTTGTCTGGTTTATGTCCTCACATAAAAAAAAATTAAAATAGTAATTTGTACTTTATCCTTTAGACTTCAAAGGTGTATAATTAAGAACACTTTGAATATGTAAAATCTATAATGCGATTGAAATCCCTTCCTGTGTAATTTCTTTACTGTCCTTTACTGACAGATAGACAGACAGACAGACAGACAGACAGACAGACAGACAGACAGATAGATAGATAGATAGATAGATAGATATAGATATATCAGTATATATATTTATATAATACACATGTATATATTATATAACATAATATATATCAGAATATATTTTTCATGACATTCAACCAGTACATTAAAACATGGCTTTCCCATCCCATCTCAAAACCAACTACTCCAGGCACACTTTTGTTGTGATAAAATGCCCTGATCTATTTGGAGTACAATTCCAAGTTACAGTTGATCACAGAGGAGAAGTTGAGGCAGGAACTCAAAGCAGCTAGTCACATCACATCTACAGTCCAGAGCTCAGAGCAACAAATGCACCCATGCTGCATGAGGCTTGGTTATGCTCAGCTAGCTTTCTTAACTATGACGCAGTTCAGGACCCCTCTATAGGGAATGACACCTTCTACCGTTATGCTGAGTCTCCCCACCTCGATGAGCAATCAACACAGTCCCCCAAAGGCTTGTCCACAGATCAACATGATCCTTCAATCAAGACTCCTTTCTCAGATGATTCTAGGTTGTGTCAAGGTGACCGATAAAACTCACCAGCCTGCCACCCTTCAATCTGAATTCTAATAATGCTCAATAAATTCATCAAAGTTGATGTTTACAACCTATGACCCAATCCAGGCGTGACTACTCATCCTCAATAACCAGAGAGTCAGATAAATACTGCAAAACTTAAAAACTAGATTTATTTATTGTGGCCACATTGGGAAGAGAGATGAAGAGGTTGGGGGCAAATCCCCAAGTCTGTCTTCAACATTCTGAAGTGAGGTTAAAGTTTAAGTACAGACCAAGGATATGACCATCTCAACAGTTCACCTCAATACATGGCCCCACCCACCACTGACCCATCATTGTCTGGGCTTCAGTCTCTTCCTATAAGGTGGTCTAACAAATTCTTTCTGGGATACAAGTTCCACCCTGGCTGGTGCCTTCTCCTTATCCAGCATGAGATTACCCAGGATCATTTGGGGTCCCTTGTTTCAATAATCTGAGAGTCAGACTGGGAGTGAAAGTATCTCCTGATGTTCTGCAGATATGGAACCGCCTGTCATAGACTGGTGCCGATCTCCACCTCCAATTCAGGTCGTAGAGAAGGAGCACCCTGCCAGTTGGGATGAGCCTCAGTTCTCAGACAACTCTGGTAAGGACGAACAGATGAAGAGAAATAAATAAGGGCTAAGAAGAATGAAAACTGGCACCAAGTGGTGTGTTTTAATGGGAGTGTAATTTAACACTGGCATCTTGCTCAGCTGTTGGGACTTTAATACTCACTGGGCATTTATCAAACTGTTGCTAGGTTTTTAACTTGTAGGTTTTGACGAGTTTACTAAATTGAGCCTACTAAATGATACTTTGAAAATATTAGAGTTTCTACTGGCATCCCAGTCCAATTCTGTGTATTTGCACTCATTCCTAAATATTAGCTGAATGGATTACAAAATGTCATAAGAAGGTGGGGGGAAACCATAGCAAATGTAACTGAAGTTCATTGTAAAACACTCCCTAAAACAAAGGGAAATTGTACCAATTTCTTAAAATACCAATGTCCCAACAGACTGGGTCAAAGAAAGACAGTTTGTCAAGCAAAGTTCCCTAGTTGAATAGGATTTTCGAGTCTATTATCTCTGTGGTATGGCCTAAATCTTCTGGTCTCTAGTAGACAAATCACGCTGAGGAGATTGCTCAGCCAATTTGCATAAATAGAAAATGGAGGCACATCAGATGGAAGGTTAATGATCTAATTGCAGAGTGATGGACTCACATCCTTTCTTCCCTCCATAGGGGCTGAATTGGTCATTACCAGCAGTCACACACAAGGCGACCTATTTCCTCATGGGGAAACGGTGGTGTGGTATACAGCCACTGACCCCTCAGGCAACAACAGAACCTGTGACATCCACATTGTCATAAAAGGTACTCTCTTCACCAGACTCTTCCCCAGTCTAGCTAACATTTGATATGTGTGATCACTATAGCCCTTTATTTTGTGGGGGAAGATAGTAAGTGATGAATTTTCAAGCTGAAGTGCTAGCAGATTGTAAATCTCCCATTGTCATCCTTGACCATGTGATATTGTCTATGGGGGGAGGGGCGTTAATTCCTGTGTTCACAAGAGTGCCCCAGAGGAAAAGAGCCGGTTCTAAAGGGATTTACTGAGTTGCCTTAGATGATATTGGCTAGAGATCCCAGCTGTGGCTTTTGCACACGGGTGATATAGAGAAAAGAACCCAGTTGATGCTCATTCCAGGAAGTTGGAAGCCTGGAGGGTGCATCCTTCATCCTCATGATGAAGTCCCAGGCTGGTGATAGAAGGCCTAGAAGCTCCTTGGAGGGATGCTGGGATACTAAAAGCTGAAAGAACCGCAAGTCTTACATCCTGGAGTGAAGGCAACAAGAGATCGTTCAGCACTTTGTCAGGAATAGTGGGCACGTCTGCTGGCTTCTTCTTCCTCTCTTTTATCCCACCCCATCTCCTATCCTACAGGATGGAACCACCCACATTCAGAGCAGGTTCTTCCCCTGTTGATGACTGTCTCCATTTGCCAATCATCTCTGCAAACACCTTCAGTGACTCCCAGAGGGGCAGTGCTTTACTAATCTTGTAGTCATCACTCAACCTGTGAAGCTCCTAGCCAAGATTCACCCTCACATCTGCCTCATATCTGCCCTTTCATGAACTCTTTCCTCTGAGATTGCAAAGTGTTGCTTTAATGACCTTGAAAGGGTCTTTGCTGCATAATATTACCCAGGTTACATTCAAGTGATTATTCCAGAAACAATAGTACAAGGTCAGATCTACTTTTACCTTCCTATAAAATGTGCATAGCTCCTAATTGCCTATTGATGGAACTTTTCAACGTCTTCCCACAAGACGGGGACCAAAAAGTAGTCAGTACTGCTCTCCCGTCCTGGGTGCTCTTGGTAAAATGTCCCAAGGGAATAGACAGGAGTCCTCCATTCAGCTTTAATTCCTGGACTATACTGTTCCTACAATTACAATTGAATAACACAGTGTTATTTTGACACAGGTTCTCCCTGTGAGGTTCCCTTCACCCCTGTAAACGGGGACTTTATCTGTGCCCAGGATAATGCTGGAGTTAACTGTAGCCTGAGCTGCAAGGAGGGCTATGATTTCACAGAAGGGTCCACGGAGAAGTACTACTGTGCTTTTGAAGATGGTATCTGGAGACCACCGTACTCTGCAGAATGGCCAGACTGTGCTAGTAAGCTTCAGTCCTGCACCTTTTAAACTGTACCACCATGTGCTTTTCTGTGCGGCACACAGAAAACGTGCCTTACAATGAGAATGAATGGGAAGGGTGTCATGAATCAAAAATGTGTGTGAAAATATTAGCCCGCAGAGTCTTGTTAGAGATTAGGTTAGTACAGAAAGGCAGAAGTATCTAGATCTGCTCACGGTTTACCAAAAATGTTTGCAGAAGTTTGTGAGCATGGACCTCTTTGCCTGACGCTTCTTAGTGAAAGAACTTACGGAACTTAATATCCAATGTAGGTGACAGAAAACAGTAGATTGTATGGCATCTTTAGATTTGACTTAGATTCGGAGCTGCTGAATCTGTGTAGGTGCGGGATGGAGTGTGTTGGGGAGGCGGGTAGTGGAGGACTCTGGGGATCGAACCCCTAGACTGACTGCATCCTAAACTCTAGCAGCCCATAATGTAAGCTTTCACTACAAGAGCAAGGTTGCCTTTGTGAAAATTAAACTTTCAAGGATTACAACTTCACATAATAGTAAAAAAAATTTAAATGTCTGTTAATTGAAAATATAAACACATAATAAAAAGCTTATATAAATTTAAACAACTTTGATGTAGCCAAGATCAAAGGATCTCTTGTTCACCCCACTGCTACTTTTCTTATAGGACTGGAGGTTACAGAATACTAGATCAAAGCAAGCTCATGTCAGTTGCAGGGCACAGCGCCTCTCAACTGTGGTTTATTGTGGCCAGTGGATGCCTGGAAACTGTCTCTCATGGCCACCTCTCACCATGAAAACAATCTTATAAGTCATGTCAGAATCCAAGGAAAAAATATTCAATTTTAAAAATATTCTTTAAGTTAGCATATAAAATATTAGCCATCACTATGGAATTATCCTGCATGTGTCCCAATCTTGTAGAATCAGTCCTCCTCTAGGATGCAGGCTTTGAATTTCAGTTTTTCATAGAAAGCTAAAGCTCTGGGTTGGGGATACAGCTCAGACAGAGCATTTACCTAGCACAAGAGTAACAAAGAGAAGGAAGTCAGGAGGTAAGGGAGAAAAAGGGGAGGGGGGAGGAAGGAGGAGGGGAGGGGAGGGAGTGGGAGGGGGTGGGGAAGATCAGGGAAAGAAATGGGAATGGGAAAAGAAAGGAAGGAGAGGGAGTAAAAAAAATTAAATTTGTGTTGAAGCTCACCCAACTGAAGCTGTTTTGCCTTAAATTTTCTAGTAAAACGTTTTGCAAACCATGGGTTCAAGTCCTTTGAGATGCTATACAAAACCACTCGCTGTGATGACATGGATCTGTTTAAGAAGTTTTCTACAGCCTTTGAGACTACCCTGGGGAACATGGTATGTCACCAGGAGTCTTTGGCTGCGTGTCGTGTTTTGAAGGATACTACTGAAGCTGTCTTAACTTCTCTGGGTCTCTTGCAACTGAAATTTCCATTCCTTGGTGTGTCTTTTCTTTGTCCAAACTTGTATTTGTAATTAATTATTCAATTTAGACTTTTGAGATACGTTTTAATTCAGTTGACTAACTTTCTGAGTCACAAAGTTTAAAAAGTTTAGGGTCTTTGTGGTTTAAAAATGCTTGCTTTATTGTTTAAAGTCACACACCCACACCAAAAAAAAAAAATACCCAAACTTTTAAGTTATATTATTTTAAGAATTGGTTGAACATGTGAACCTTTTCTCTTTTGTTGCTGTATTTTGGGTTTGAGTTTGGGCTTTGAGAGAGGGTCTCACGTAGCCCACAGTGGCCTCAAACTCACTATGCAGCCAAGGATGGCCTTGAACTGCTGGACCTGCTGTCTCCACCTCGATTACACAGCAGGTTCTCAACCTGTAGGTTGTGAGCCTAAGACCGTCTTCATCTCAGGTATTTCCATCATGATTCATAACAGATGCAAAATTACAGTTATGAAGTAGCAATGAAAATAATTTTGTCATTGGGAGGTCACCACAATGTGAGGAGCTGTATTAAAAGGTCCCAGCATTAGGAAGGCTGAGAACCACTGAATTACAGGCTTGTACCATCACACCCAGTATGTGTTTCAGGGGATTGTATCCTGGGCTTCATGTGTGTGAAGCAAGCTCTCTACCGCTTGAATTATGTACTCCTACAAAAGGATTCTCTATTGTATGCATTTTTGTCTAGGTCTCAAGATAGCGATACAATGACCTCTACTGAATAGGGTGTCTTGAAGGCAGGAGCTATGCTTTTGTCTGACAGAGTGGGTAAACATTTGTTGATTTGCTAATAAACATAATAAAGTGCTGCTTACTAAATGCCAAGTGTTGTCATGAAAATGTTCAGTGTATAAACTGGCATATACTTAATAAGCCCTTGCTTTAAAACATCTTACTTAAGCTAACTTGGTAGAGCCCAATTCCCAATAGGAAAATCAATGTTGCCATTGGCAGAGAACAGAGGAACACCTGTGTTCATCTGGTCACTGTGAGTTACAGGTCTGTAATGTAAAGGGCAGTGACACACTCATAGTATCACCCTAGTGCAAACTAGTGAGCTATTCCTCAAATAACAATTAGAGCTGACATTGGAAACTGTGTGAAATAACTTCCATTCGTGCAAGTGGCCTTCTTTTGTCTAAAACAAACTGAAGTGGGTTAAAGATGGTAAAAATGGATCGGAATGTGACATCGAATGCCTGTTCATTTGATTAGTATTTAGTCAGCATCTGTGTTCTATGGGATAACCTTGGCAAGCCTTATGTACTTGTAGACTTTGCATCCCAATGAATGATATGAGCAGTAAACCAATTACAAGGAAAATAGGCAGTATGCCGGGGGAAAGTACTACAAAATAAGACAGTCCAGAGAGTTGGGAAACTGGTAGTGTCCTGTTGGAAAAGAGGAATGAAGAGATGAGAAGGAGAATCACTCGGCATAGGAAGTGTTGTTCATGATGAAGCTTCTACAAAAGACAATGGGGCGGACACCTTGTGAGATTTCAAGAAGGCAGAGGGGACATGAGGGTCTGGAAATAGAAGGAAGGCTTCAGAGTGGAAGTTCCCCTTCCAGAGCTGCTCGGAAGACCTGGATTTATAATGTTTGCCGACTCGTTTTCTGGAAAATAGTCCAGAACTCTGGAAAGTTGGATTTCATTTAGAGCAAAGATGAAGAGAATATAGAGAAAATACGACCTTAACCATTTTTCTTTTACTGCCTGGGAGTTTCAGAGATCACAGAGGACAGCTAGGGGACTAGAGAGGGGTGCGACATAACATCAGAAAAGGGGATTACGGAATCTATGGTAGTCTCAGGTCAGTGATTGCCCAGGAGTCCTGGGCTTCCTCTGGTAGGTGACATAAATGGAGATAAAAAAAGTATGAGCTTAACACTGGTGGTCTGAGACAGTGAGAGGCTGCAAGGTGAAGGGGAGGAAGGGAAGGAGAGATGAAAGGATGGATACAGGGAAGGGGGGTCTTTTCATAACGTTGTACAGTTCTGCAAGCATAAAGAGCCTTCTCTCATCCCATTGATGGAGATGTGAGGTCCATGGGAACCAAGGGTTCTCCAGAAGTGCACAGGGGTGTGATTTCTGTCTTCATCTTCGTCTGCAGGTCCCATCTTTTTGTAGCGATGCTGCTGACATTGACTGCAGACTGGAGGACCTGACCAAAAAATACTGCATCGAATATAATTATAACTATGACAATGGCTTTGCAATTGGTAATTCTATTATCTAGCAGTGCTGATTCACAAGATGGTTCAACAAAACAAAATTGCTCCACAGGAGTGGTGGAAACAGAAAAAGAAAATTTAGCCTTTATTTGTCAAGTAATTTAGGGTGGCTATGTAATCTAATCCTGTGATAATTCATTATGGGTATCTTAAATTTTGGTATGAAATAAGTCACTTAAAAATATTAATGAAAGCACTTCAGGATAAAAGTCACACTGTAATGGCAAAATTTTAAAAGTGACCTATTACTGAATGTGATCATAACAGTTACAAAGCACTTAAAGAATATTTTTCTATTTTAAAAATATAAAACTCAATGCAGTAGAAACTCCCAGTATTCTATGAGGGCGATGCTAGGGAGGACTCCCAGAAATAATTTTTATGTATCATTCAATCAGCCTTGCAATTAAGCCATTTATTCAAAATAGTCCTTCATGGGAAGTATTCATAGTTCTCACCCAGCTTATAAAACCCAGTTATTAAAAATCTAAATGTCTAGATCTAACCGAAATTTTGAATGTTTTTCCAAGTAGACCAAAATTTTTTATCAAAAATTTTCTAAGTATGGTAAATCAACTTTACGTAATTGCTACAAAGTATTTCTGGGAGACTATGTAAACTGAAATCACAAACATACCGATTCCAGCTTTTTAAATGCATGCAGGACGCCAACAAATCTCTGAAGAAAGTTTATCTAAGTGGACAAACAGGCTCTCAAACACAACTTGTTTAAAGATCATAATTAAGTGTCAGTGTGACCAGAGCAACATCAATATCACGTAATTTGCTGACTTGATTAGTTGAGTTGGTTATTAAAGTAAGCGGGGCATATAAATTGTTCCCCTCTTACTACAGACAAAGCTATGAAGCCAGGCTCATTGTTGCAGTCTAGTAATGAAGGAATTGGAGTTCGGGAAGATGAAAGCAATTTGCCCGACCTTACACAATCATATGTCACACTTTATGAACTGAAACTCTGGCTGTCAATCACAGTGGCACCAGAGGCACTTTAGAAGTCACACATACCCATGTCTTCTCCCGAGATACAAACCTTTATTTCTAGTCTGCCTTTGCCAGCTTCCCTACCTTTAATATGGGAAGCAGATATTCCGAATATTTATTTTTAAAAGTTTGATTGTGTTCATTAAGCTTATAAAGCCATTGGAGGAAGATATAGAAGAGAACTAGGAACCGATTAGAATTCTGCATCCCCTCCCAATTACCCCTAAATTGAGGATAATTACCTATTAACTTTAAAAAATGGCAAATTCTATATACTTTTATAGGTAAAAGGGAAATATATTAGTCTCTAAATTCAGTGCACAGTGCCCCCGAAATGACAACATAAGGCTGAGCCAAACTGCCTATACACCAGGGGCACTGAGTAAATGGCTGGGGGCAGTTTGACTTGTGATGTTAGAACCTAAACACGGAGGAAGAGGCACCTGTCTGACCACTTGCTTCTCTGCCCATTCTCATCAGGACCAGGGGGCTGGGGTGCAGGTAACAGGCTGGATTACTCCTATGATCAGTTCCTGGATGTTGTACAGGAAACACCCACTGCTGAGGGCAAAGGCAGACCATCACGGATTAAAAGAACTGTCCCGTTGTCTGACCCCAAAATTCAGCTAATTTTTAACATCACAGGTAAGAATAAACTTTCTATTTGACAAAGCAATAGGAGGCGAAATTTGGGGCTGGAAAGCTATTTCTGAAATCTGCCATGCTTTATGCTTGTTAGGAGTAACCCTGGAGCTGAGAACTAGAGAGAGCAGCCAGCTAAGCATGGTCATTGCTTTGCTGTTTAGTGTCTCGGAGCTCTTTCCTGGCCCTTGTAGACACAAGCACCTGCTTTGCCTGAATGTTGACAGAATCAACTAAGATGCCCATTTTTCAAAGCAAGGATATAGATTAATAATTCACCCTGTGATGATGAATTCCCTCAACAGGCAATATTAACCCGGCATCTAAGAAACAGATTCAAACAAACCTATTTTTTCTTAATACTGCCCGTGTGCAGCATATCCAGTGAGAACTGGTTGACTTTATTTTAAATTAATTTTTTATGATTTACTTTAATACATGATTTCATTGGGGGTAAAAATTGTTATTATAATTAGTGCCTAACACTCGTTTTATGTGCGTGTGAGTGTGCGGGGTGAGGTAGGGGAGGGGTGTGCGTGAACAATCATGTTTAATTTTGTTGTGTTTTATCTCAGCTAGCGTGCCACTCCCAGAGGAAAGAAATGATACCCTTGAATTGGAGAATCAACAGCGACTCATTAAGACACTGGAAACAATCACAAATCGCCTGAAAAGCACCTTGACTAAAGAGCCCATGTATTCTTTCCAGCTTGCCTCAGAAACAGTGGTGGCTGACAGCAATTCCCTAGAGACTGAAAAGGCTTTTCTCTTCTGCAGACCAGGCTCCGTGCTGAGGGGGCGCATGTGTGGTAAGACTCACCTGGGACCCAGCTCCTCACTGTGCACTGGGTCAAATGAGCTGGGCACAGACAGTTTCCAACCGTGTATACAGAACATTGATATGGACCAGGCATTTTGCATCATTGTGTGCTTGTTACAATACTATATTGTCTCAGGAACCCAAGAATACACCATGGTTGGGGACAAGCCAAGTATTTTGATGTGAAGGAGATAAATCTTATTTTCGTTTCTAGCTCTTCAAGCCTCGTAGAGATGCTGGAGAAAAGCTCAGTGGTTAGAGCACTTGCTGCTCTTGGAGGAGACAGGGCTGGCTTAGTTCCCACATCTGCACTGGGCAGCTCACAACCACTGGGAACTCCAGCTCCAGGGGTTCGGATTCCCTCTTCTGGCCTCCACAGGCACCTGTGTTCATGCACGCACATACACACACACACACACACACACACACACACACACACACACAAATAAAATAAATCTTAAAAACAAAAACAGCTTCATAACGTTTAATCAATTGCGCCCAAAACAGTAACTCACATATTTGACCACTTCTGTCTGTCAGGTGCATACCTCTCCCATTTATTCTCATTCAGCATCTCTATGATGTACTGTTAATGTCAACACCCAGTACAGAAAGTTAAAGCCAGGAAGGTACTGGACATACTCAAAGGCAGAAAGTGGTATGGCAGAAATTCCTAACCACACAGCCAATTATACTGTTTTGATTTTTGTCGATTATGGTAAAATTCACATGAATACATTCTTTTAAATGTACAGCTCAATGGCATTAAGTTCATTCACAGGGTGCAACTGTCACTTGTCTATTTTCAGAACATCTTCAAAGCCTCCTGTATGTACTAGTCAACCCCATTCTTTTTCCTCTTCCCCCTCACTACTTCTCTACACTGTTACAACCTGGAT
>NW_022196900.1:18899354-18921848 GCF_008632895.1 Mastomys coucha | reverse complement strand
CACACACACACACACACACACACACACACACGTGCACGTGTGCATACAGAGACACTGTGAATGATGTGAATTTCAGGTTAGTCTCCCTTGTATCAACTTCATGAAGCCTCCTCCTTACGTTCTAACCATCATGCCTATAGCTTGCTTTTGCTATCCCCAGTGTGACAAAAATCAACCCATTCAAAGCTGTTACTATGAGCCTATCTGGTTTCTTTTTCACCTCTGAGAACAATCAGGAATTGACTTGACTAACATTTCTCTCATCTCAGTGGGGCCTTCAGACCTGTGCCAACGTAAAATGTTTGTGATGCATCATGGCTCAGCTTAGGGCCCACCCAAGAACTAATACACCTGGCACCATAGCCGTAGAGAATTAGGAATCCATTTTCCATAAGCACCCAGGTAATAGTTGAATTTATTAGCATCTCTAAATCACCTGGTATGTTCAGGTGTCTCTCTAGGATGCTTTGATAACCACCTGCTCAGTGAGTGTAACACTCTATTTGGCCTCAGAAGTTCCACGACACTATAAATTCTAAAGTGTGCCGGTGGCCTTAGAGCCCTTTGATCAGAGGATGCCTGAAACACTTCCTCCACAAGGAAGAATTCTCTTGCCTCTTTAGTCTTTCTGTGTTGACCTGACTTCTGTGTCTAGAAGTGGTGCTGTAGTGCATAAGCAGCTTCATTTGGGGGGGGGGGTGTACGCAGAAAAATAATTTAGAAAACATTTTCAACATCACAAAGCCATCACAAGTTTATCTAAATATCCATTTTTTTATCCTTGCCTTCAGTTTTTTCCTTTAACTATACATTTTCTATAACACTTTCTATAATGGTTTGTCATAGCTTTCCTTCATTTTTTAAAACCCAATCATATCAATTCTAAGATTGGTCAATAAAATGTATACACCTCTCAAAAAAATCTACTACTATTAGTTTTTAGAAATCTATATCTAGAAAGTCTACCCACTGTGAGTGTAAAACTCTTACCATGAAATTTAACCTATAAACAATAGTACCTAGAAACATGCTTCATGGGGAACAAAGAATAGAAGGGTGCCATGGCTGTGGGATTTGAATTTCCTGCCTGTTTTGTCCACAGTCAACTGCCCCCTGGGAACCTCTTACTCTCTGGAGCACTCCACCTGTGAAAGCTGCCTCATGGGATCCTACCAAGATGAGGAAGGGCAGCTGGAGTGCAAGCTCTGTCCCCCAAGGACTCACACGGAATATCTCCACTCAAGAAGCGTCTCTGAATGCAAAGGTAGAGGCTTAAGGTTTGAGCAGAGACAGATGGATTTTGTGACCAGTTGTAAGGAAAGGGAGGTTTCTTTGTCTATCGCTTGGTCTTGGTCAGAGTTTCTACATCAAAACATAAATTAACAAGAGACAATCATGCCCATGTATTTAATGAAAATTTTACAAGGCACAGGAGCCTTTAGAAATGAAGACACAAAGAAACTAGGAATTGTGCATGCGCGCGTGTGTGTGTGTGTGTGTGTGTGTGTGTGTGTGTGTGTGTGTTGCTGAACTTGATGATGAGGTGAGTGGCTACATAGAAGTACAAAGGGACAAAGAGTAGGAGAGTGTTGCCAAGGCATGTTTGTCTGCGTTCTTCCTGGGCCCTAGTGTCTTCAAAGTCAAGAGTGCCCCTTTCCTCTGGAGAACAGAATGAACAGGTCTCTTATGGTCTCAAGATCTGCTGTGAGAGACAGAGAGATGGAGAGGTTCAAAGAGACATGCCTGCTTCTACAATGCTCTCAAGTTCCTTTAGCTTAAAATATTCAGTATGTGGCCACATGTGGTGGGGCATGACTTTACTCCCAGCATTTGGAAGGCAGAGGCAGGCAGATCTATGTGTTCCATGCCAACCTGGTCTATAGAGGGAGTTCCAGAACAAACAGGGCTACACAGAGAAATCTTGTCTCAAAAGCAAAACGACAACAAAAAATATCCAGTATGCTAACTGCCATGCTTTGCAATAGAGCAGTGGTTCTCAACCTGTGGGTCCAAACCCCGTTGGGATTCAAAGGATCCTTCAATAGGGGCCACACATTAGATATCCTGCATATCAGACATTTACATTACAATTCACAACAGTAGCAACATTGCAGTTATAAGGTAGCAACAAACATAAGTTTATGCTTGGGGGTCACCACAACATGAGGAACTGTATTAAAGGGTTGCAGCTTTAGGAAGTTTGAGACTCACTGGAATAGAGGGTTCTTAGCTCTGTCTCAATTTGTCAGTCTAAAAATAGAAATAAGAGCAGTGCTAAAAGCAATTTTCCACATCCTTTCTTGTGGCTATAAAGCACTAAGTGAATGTGTCCCTGGTCCAGAAAAATCATTTCTCTCTGCTTGGAAATGTGCCTTGCTACATGCCCGCCCCTCTCTCAGACAAACTTCAATCCACATTCATTAATTAGCCTGAAATTTTCTTTTAAATCTCACACTAATTAGTAGGAAGGACGTTCATGGCACTTTGTAATCAAGTTTGATGTAGATAGCATCTAACAAATACTGTTAGAATAGTGTTTGATATGAGATGATCAATTCTCTGTTGACTTGGGAATGGATCCCAGCGGACACAGATGAATAGATTCTTTCCTCTAAGAAATGCAGTATTTTCCACATATCTCCTATTCTTCACAATGCAAGTCTCTGGTGGAAATGTTTTCTTCCATAATGAAGTTTAATGGGAGACATACCTCATCTAACTGACTATTTGAAATTGTTCCTCCAAGCTATGGATATGAAGGCAGTGGTCGGTGTTTAATGATAAATATAAATTCTAGGAGGAGCCAGGTGATTGGAAATGCCCCAGAACTGTTAGCAATGCCGACAAGGGTCTGTTGGAGATACTGAAGGAAAGGACAGTGGGTCAATGAAGCTGTTGGAGGAGGCAGCAGCATCCATCCTCCCTGGAGATCTGCACTGCTGTGTGTAGATGGTTGGAGACCAAGAGTTTCCAGTCTTGTCCCTCTTCACACAGCTTTCCCATTGCACAACTCACTTTGAAGATAGTGCCTCACTGCGGTGTCTATTTTGAGCTTTGTCCAATGCCTATTAAACACGCTGTGGTTAGAACTCTGATAGGGAGTGGTGGAAGGAACTGGCCATATGTCTAAAATTTAGTGGTATACAAAGCATGGGGGCTCTACCTTGTGTCATTGGCTACAGAGGAAGTGTTCATGTTTCTTTTTCTGTCCTGCCTTAGACTGGGGAAGTCCCACCCTGCACCCAACTAATTTTAAGCAGTTTCATCTTGTTGCTCATTGCATGGTATGTTTCTTCCCAGCTCAGTGTAAACAAGGCACCTACTCTTCCAGTGGGCTGGAGACCTGCGAATCGTGTCCACTGGGTACTTACCAACCAGAATTTGGATCCCGGAGCTGCCTCCCATGCCCAGAAGCCACCACAACTGTGAAAAGAGGAGCTGTGGACATCTCTGCTTGTGGAGGTTATCATCTATGCTTTAGATGTTTATATTTATTTACATATGCTAAGTTCTCTGCATGGAGGAGTGGGATGCTTTTAACAAAACTGAATGTCCACAGTATGCAAAGAATGTAAATAACTGTCTCTTCATGGGGAGTTTCTTGATTCCAGCAGATCAGCTCTTCAGTATAAACAATGGCCTCTCTGTATATAGCACAAGACTTCTGTCTTGGGCCTCAATAATAAGCATGAGGCTTCATGGCACCATAGATGTGCAGGTTTAAGGGCCCTGTCCCCAGAGTGTTCATTCACTAGGCGTAATGTGCATTTCTACCTAGTATTCAGGGATGCCTGCCTTCACTAGTTCCAGGGTCACACTGTGGCAGCTACCGGCTTAAACAGAAAGGAAAAGGTCAGCACGTCTCCACCATCCTAGCTGACTATAGTTACCCAACCAGAAATTCCTGAAGATGTAAGCAAACAAAAAGATAAAAAGTTCACACTATCTCAAAACCAGAGCCAACAGTCAGAATTGATCTGTTATGGACTGTGGAGACGGCTCAGTTACTTCAGGCTTGCTGTCAAGCATGGGACCTAAGTTCAGGTCAGCAGCACCCAAGTATGAAGCCAGACAGGGCAGCACACGTGTATTCCCAGCACTGGCGGGGGGACGGGGAGGGGCAGGAGGATATCTGGGGCTTGTTGACCAACCAGTCATGCCTATCCATGGGCTCCAGGTTCAGTGAGAGACCATGTTTTAAATAACATGAAAGTGATAGAGGAAGACACCCAAAGTTCACCTTTTGCCACATACACAAATGTATACACACAAGTGAACATACACACACATATATACACACAAACACACGAATGTCTACACACACATGAACACATGCACAGATATATTATAACAACTGTGTATACACACATGAACATAAACACACACATGAACACACATATGAATACACACACACACACACACACATATTCAACCTGTTGCTAGAAACTCCAAAAGTTTGTTTCCCTATAAAGCCAGTGGAGCTGTATTTAGAATAAATGGTTGATTAACTGCCTCTGAAGTAACAGAGGGGTAGCTAAAATGATCAGGTATGTATAATGACTTAAAGTATGAGTCCTCCCCACCCCACTCCGTCTCCACATGGATGCCCCCACCACCCACCCCACCTGACCTCTAAACTCCCTGGGGCCTCCAGTCTCTTGAGGGTTAGGTGCATCATCTCTAAATGAATATAGACCCCGCAGTCCTCTACTGTATTGTGTGTTGGGGGCCTCATATCAGCTGGTGTATGCTGCCTGGTTGGTGGTCCAGTGTTTGAGAGATCTCGAGGGTCCAGATTAATTGAGACTGCTGGTCCTTCAACAGGGCCGCCGTTCTCCTCAGCTTCTTTCAGCCTTCCCTAATTCAATAACAGGGGTCAGCTGCTTCTGTCCATTGGTTGGGTGCAAATATCTGCATCTGACTCTTTCAGCTGCTTGTTGGGAGATGTGGGACATGGAGCAGTCGGAGGATGGATGGGAATGTGAGGAATGGAATATGGAGTGTAAAAAATAAATTAAAAATAAAATTTCAAAAATTTCAAAAAATAAATAGGAAAAAAAGAATGACCAAGTAAATCTTCTGGGATTATGTAAATTTATGTGTGTGCATATCTATCAGATACAATGTTAATATGAAATTCCATATTAAAATTTGTCACACTGCACACTTTAAAAAAAAAAGGTGTGAGTCCTCCCATTCTTGATACACTTACTTAAAACTTAAGATTGACAGCAAAAAGGTAAAGAGATGTTTTCTTATTGAAAGAGTGATGTTCCTAGGAGCCAGTCTCCCTCTGTCCCTGCTCTCCAGGCTACACAACGAGGCAAGCACACACTTCCACACTGAGCCACAGCCATGCACAGCTATAGGCAAAAAGAAACTGAGATTCCTGGGAACCAGCCAAGTGTGGAGTTTACTTGTGACAGAGGGCGGGGTGTGTCTAGAGCTGCATCTGAGGTAGTGGAGTCCTCAGAAGTTCAGAGCCACAGAACACAGTGTGTTGGCTGATAAGTTTTATAAGTCTTCCCATCTGTTTAAACTGTCTCAGTGTACCAGGGTCATGGTAGATAAATGTTTTAGACTTAACAGATTTCTTGAGTAGTGTTCATCAACCTACTGTTTGACCAAAGCTTTGAGAAGAGAATTTTTCTAAACAGTAGTTGAAGCATGTAAGCCATGCCTGTTGAGTCAAAGCAATCTCCAGTTTTGTTTTGTTTTTCACTTTAGTATCAAATAGAGCCTCACAATATGCTTGAAATGGATCTGCTAAATACTTTCTGATTTTGCTAATATGCAAGCTAATTTTGAAAGAAAGTTTGCAGTAAAATAACTCAGCCTGTGCCCCAACTTCCCCTGACCACAAAGCAGCTGGAATTTTTTATAGGGAAGTGAATTCATATTTGACTTTTCTTCCAGTCTTCTAAACAAGCCTTGAGGTTTGTCTAACACCAGCTTTGCAATTAAGCAGTTCTAATTCCCAGAATGTGACAGAATTCTGGTAAATGCCCCCACGCATCCTCATATTCCCACCATAGTTAGCCACACGGTGCTCATCATGGTGAGAACCGGGACTAACTCAGCATCTTTTGTAGGTTTGGACCAACACTATTGTACTTTAAATTGAAGTATATATGACTTATAAAATGGACCCTTACATATTTTCTCTTAGTTTTCAATTCCCTTCCTTCAATCTGTCTTTCTTTGTTGATTTCCTGTCTTACTATATTGATTTGTTTATAGATGTGTTGTTCTGGTTTTTTGTTTGTTTTGTTGTTGTTTTCGCTGAGTTTATCTTACATTTTTTATAAGAAAAAAACCTTGTATGTTTTAGCATGCTCAGAATTAATTGTTATGATCACTATAACAGTTACATGCCATGCATTACTCCCATGCTTATGTAATACAACCTTTTGCATCTCCTCTCTCTTCCCACATCCAAACCCTTTGACTTGTGGCTACAAATCTGAAATATTTCAGTCCCATAAATGGCATCTTATCATCATTGTGTGTGTGTGTGTGTGTGTGTGTTAGAACTGAGGATTTTTTTTTTAGATATTTTCTTTATTTACATTTCAAATGATATCTCCTCTCCTGGTTCCCCCTCCCCCCCCAAAAAAATCAAGCAAACAAAAAAACTTTGTTCCCTCCCCCTTCCCCCTGCTCACCAACCCACTCTCTCCCACATCCTGGCTCTGGAATTACCCTACACTAGGGCATAGAGCCTTCACAGGACCAAGGGCCTCTCCTCCCATTGATGACCAACTAGGCCATCCTCTACTACATATGCAGCTGGAGCCATGAGTCCCACCACGTGTACTCTTTGGTTGGTGGTTTAGTCCCTGGGAGCTCCAGGGATACTAGTTAGTTCATATTGCTGTTTGTCCTAAGGGGCTGCAAACCCTTCAGCTCCTTGGGTCCTTTCTCTAGCTTCTCCACTGGTGACCTTGTACTCAGTCCAATGGATGGCTGTGAGCCTCTACTTCTGTATTAGTCGGGTACTGTCAGAGCCTCTCAGGAGACAGCTATATCAGGCTCCTGTCAGCCAGCACTTGCTGGCATCCACAATAGTGTCTGGGTTTGATATCATTGTTAACATAACCATTCCATAGGACAAAGATCAATATTTTGTTGAAGATCAGAATTATACCATCTCTCACTCTGACCCTTCAAGATGATGTTAAAACAGGAATTGAGGGGGAATTATTGACCTCTGGAACTATCTTTGGAAACACATTAATTTGTTTGTCTATTTATTTGTATATGTTTAGAGGGTGTGGCATGAGGCATGTTGATTCCATACTTATATGCTCACTGAAGTCAAACAAGCTTACACATCATACCATTTTACATTATTATGCTTTGTTCAATGGGAAAGGTTCCTGAAATCTATACCATTGGTTTATAATGCAGTATTATCAAGTATCCAGTAAACTTATTTAAAGGCCAAATTTATTGAGATCCAAGGCTACATTTGTTCTCCTTAACACCAATGGTAAACCATACTTGCAAAGGAATATTTTCCCCTGGCTATCTTAGTACAACTATTTCAAATTTGGCCTTACTATTAACATTAGTATTAAGTGAAGTTTCTACATTCTTTCCCCCTGATCAGACCATTAAGACGTGTTTATTATGTGTATGTTTAGCTTTGTATTATGTACTAAATAGTACTGTTATGAGAACATGAATCTGTCTACTGCATACATAAATACAGATGCAGTATTTCTCATCCTATACATTGGTTGGCTAATTTAATTAGGTGTCTGGAACTTCCTTTTCCAAACCTAAAGAGCTGACAAAAGTAATTCAGTAGCTTTCTCGCAACCGTCTAGGGAGCCTATTTTAAATGTACTGTGTAATTCCATACACCCAAATGATTTTGTTGTTGTTGTTGTTTCCAGTGCCCTGCCCAGTAGGAGAATTCTCCCGTTCTGGGTTAACACCCTGTTATCCTTGCCCTCGAGACTATTACCAACCCAATGCAGGGAAGTCCTTCTGCCTCGCTTGTCCCTTTTATGGAACTACAACCATCACTGGTGCCACATCCATCACAGACTGCTCAAGTAAGTTCTCAGCCTTCATGTACAAACCTCATGTGGAGTCTGACCTCTCTGGTTCCTTCTGCTCTCAACATCCAAATTAGGGGTAGATTCCGATATCTGAGCTTATTAATTCATTTTTCCATGGTCTTTTAAAAACACTTTTATTACATTTATTTATGTATGTAGTACATGTGTGTGTGTGTGCACTCATGCAAGCATGCTTGTTGGTAAGCACTTTTCCTCAGTAAGCCATCCTACCAGATGAGTAAGGTCCTCTTGGTGACAAGGCCAGATGAATTATTTTGGAAACATTGCACTTGGTAACTAACATATGTCTTTCCCAGAGTCTAGGAGAGAATGGCATGCCTCCCATGACTGTGTTTTCCTGTGTAGTATTACTGAAACAAAATACATGTGGCTTGGCTCACTCTGCAACCAGATCTTACCCAGAGTATCTCAAGAGAGTTTAATTATGGCCCATACCTACCATGTGCTGACATTATGACCTTTTATCTCGTTAGGTTTTAGCTCCACTTTCTCCGCAGCAGAAGAAAGCATAGTGCCCCTCACGGCCCCCGGATATACCCAGAACAAGTATGAAGTCAGCAGTCAGGCAAGTCTGCTTCCTACACAGAACATTTCTTTGATGGGATGCTTGAAAAATAATTAGCCATTCCATGTATCACAGAATGCCGGGTTGAAACATTAATCAGCTTATGAATGCTATGAAGGAATATTTAGTTATGATTCTTAACAAGAATTTTCAAGAGATACAGCATTAGATGTTCTTAGTATCAAAAGTGGAATTATTTTTCCAGAAATGCCTGTTCAGCATTCAGTGTGTAGATGTGGGAAGCTTTGATCACTAATTGACCCATCATTGGGAAAAGGGGGTTGGTTCACCAAAGGCTCTTTTATATAGTCCAGCTTTTATTTCAAAATTATTTACATATTTTTATGACCAAAAAAATTGTTCCTTGGAATAAAATGTGAAGAATTAAGCACTATCACCCAGGAATATAACTAAACTAGTTGTTCTCTCTGTATATTTGTATGCGTGTGTGTGTGTGTGTGTGTGTGTGTGTGTGTGTGTTCCTGGGAACTGAACTGACAGGCTCACACTGCTGGGTGGGTGTCCTACCTATGAGTATCTTCCCAGACCTGCTTTCCAGTTTTGTTTTGTTTTAAGATTATCTGCTATGTCACATGCAATGTCAAATATCTTGGATAGATTCTGTCATTACCGTTAATTCATCATACTCAAAAGTCACAAGTCCTTTGCCATTTGATGCTTTTAAAGCCAATGATACTGTATTTCTTCTGTCATCCTCCCACAGTCTACCATAGCAAGCTGCTGGAAAGTGAGCTGGCTGGATACAGAGACTTGTAGGACCTTTCAAAGAATGGTGTGATGGAGTCCACTGGCCACTTTTAAATAATAATGTATGGACATCACACTGAGGCTCTGTTGTAACTGGCCTTGGTTAATGCCTGTATTTCATATATTTCAAAAGCAACTCTAAGGGATTCTAACATGCAACCCACATGTAGGAACACTGCATATAAAATCATCATTTGTGCCCATACACAGCAGACTGCTATGATACAGCAGTGACCCCGACAGCTTGAATGACCTCACCTGGAAGCACCGTGGTAACCTTCTAGCCCCTCAGTAGAAATACTCGGAAATGACCTGAGGGCTTCCCTGTAACTCATGTCGTTTCTGTCCCAATAGGTCTTTCACGAATGCTTCTTAAACCCCTGCCACAACAGTGGAACCTGCCAACAGCTTGGGCGTGGTTATGTCTGTCTCTGTCTACCTGGATACACAGGTACCATAAAGGAATATTAATTTTATGACGTTTCATGTGAAATTGGCATGTGTACTGAATCAGACTTTAGGATGCTAAACACAGACCATGTAAGACATTAATTGCCACAGACTGGGATTTCTTACGGGGTTCCTTGTTCCATGGGACGGTGGGTTCTGGCCAGGTGTGCATGGGATTCGGCTTTGACAAACAGACTAGACACAAGTGGTGTAAGGTCTGAGTGTATTTCTCAAAATGACATGAGGCTTTTACAATCATTGCAAAAGAGAAATGAAAAATCTGGCAGCTCAGTAGTCGAGGTACATCTGAGGCCACCTAAAACACACTAGGTCTAAAACAGCAGCCATCTCCTCTGGACTGGTGCAGCACCCCCGGGTTCCGAGCATGTTCGGGCTACATGGTCCTGGCCAGAGTCCCGGGGGGCTGCGGGTGCGCCAGCCCAGAGGGTAGAGGTTTGAATCTCGAGTCCTCAATGCAATTTTGAATGTGCGAATCTTGAATGTTCAATCTCTTGAATCTCGATTGGTGCTGCACCTCCCCACCCCACCCCCAGGCCCAAGTGCTCTAGGCCCCGGGGGGGGGGGGGGGGGCTACGGGCTACGGACTACAGGAATCTAAGTCCTAGTCCACCTAAGCTCTGGTTCTAGTCTGAGTGCAAGCGAGTCCGAATGCTGAATGCAGACTCCTGAATGCTGATTGCTAAATGTTCTATGCTGTCTTTCTTTCTGTAAGCTTTAATGCCCTACCCAAAATGCTGGAGGCAATTAGTTAGAATGGCTTAACCTTCCAAGCCAGGGTTTAATGTCCTACCCAAAATGCTGGAGGCAATTAGTTAGAATGGCTTAACATTCCAAGCCAGGGTTTAATGTCCTACCCACAATGCTGGAGGCAATTAGTTTGGATGGCTTAACATTCCAAGCCAGGGTTTGAGTAGGACGTTGGAATATTGGTGAAGGTCAGAGAGCAATGTCCGAATTTTCTCTTACTAGCTGTAAAGAAATGATATCTTGGTGGGCCCCTAGCACACAAGTATGAGGACATATCTGGGCTGCCTCTGAGTTTGGGGTGCCAGGAGACAATGTGGAGGCAGGAGACTGACTTTCCTTGAAGTTTACGCCTCAAATACCGCCGTCATGCAAAGTGTGCATGGCAATTAATGAGGGAAAATATGGGGTTGAACAAGATAAAAGGCATGCATATCTTAACAGTTTTTTGTTGTTTTGGGTTTTTTGTTTTGTTTTGCTTTTTTTGTTTGTTTGTTTTTTTGTTTTGTTTTGTTTTGTTTTATACAGTTTGGAGGAAAGGGGAAAAGGCTTCTCTATTATGCTAACATTATAACTTGGGGATTAACCTGAATACGATCTGTGAGTCCTGACCAAGGTTTTATTCTAACACAAGTTAAACACATGACGTTCAACTTGGTCCAACACAAACATTTTAAAACAAATTCCTAGCTTCTCTCATTGTTAGCCAACAGTGGAAGTTCTTCGCCCATGAGATCTGTTACTTTGTTTCTAGCTTCAGGAGAACACCTGGGTTTTGAACTAGAGGCTGTGAGAGTTATGTTTACTTGTAGTTCGGTTTACATTGCAAATGTGTCCAGAGGCACTTTTAGGAGAAAATAAACTACATCTTAAAATTGCAATCAATTAAAAACAATCTCTTATTTTCTTTAAAATATGTCTTTTGCTTCAAAAGATAAAGGTATATATATATATGACAAACTCTGAAAGTTTTTCATGAAAAACCATATTTAAGTAGGATTCACCCAAAAAGAAATAGCAAAAGGAAATTTGGAAACAAAAGACATGTAACAGAATATCGGCATTCCAGTTACCACAGTTGGCTCTTGTATGTGCTTTCTTTACAAAATTGTGCTGACATTTCATAGGAAATGTAGAATTTGCCAGGCTCATGGTACAAGCCTTTAATTCCAGCATTTGGGAGGCAGAGGCCGGGCGATCTTTGAGTTCAGAGCCAGCTTAGTCTACAAAGTGAGTTCTAGTCCAGCCAGGGATACACAGTTTAAAGAAGAAGGAGGAAGGGGAAGAGGGAGAGAAGACAAGTGGAGGGGGGAGGGAGGAAGAAGGAAGAGAAAGGGTAGGGAGGGGAGAGGATGGATGGATGGATGGATGGATGGATGGATGATTTCTGAGAATTCTACATCTGAGTGGCATTTAAAGAAGGCATACAAATACTGCTTCTCATACATTAGTGTGCCATAACTATTTAGAAGGTGTCAAATGAGGCATTTCTCTTTTGTCCTGGGGTAATGCTGATGCTGATTCTAGTGATCTGAGTCGACCTGGCAGAGAGGGATGTTAATAGAGCTAGCCCAGCAAACTTGTGTGCACCCTACGGAAAGATGATGTCCCACTAAAGGGCATCTACTTTATGAGCTCAGATTTAGCAAAACTTGACCCCACCCCACCCTTTGAGCCAAATGACCTTAGTAGCAACTGTATATACTTCTGTGGGACTTTTGTTTTATGATTAATTATAATTTGTATCTCTAATTTATAATGTCAACCTTCCCTCTCTGTTCTCCTAAGGATTTAAGGTATTTTGCTGTTTCACATGTAGTCTTCTAAGGCATCTTTAGTCTATATGAGAACATGTAGTTTCTTCATTAAACACAGCTGGATACGAGCTCTCCCTTCTAAGCCTAGATTATGGGGACCATTAATGATCACGAGTGCTTATCACTCCCTTTCTTTGATTTTACATTTTAGGCTTAAAGTGTGAAACAGATATTGATGAATGCAGCTCGCTGCCTTGCCTCAACGGTGGAATCTGTAGAGACCAAGTTGGGGGATTCACTTGCGAATGTTCATTGGGTTACACAGGTAAGGGGCACAGCTCATGTCTTAGCAATATAAACCTAGTTTTGTTTTACCTTATTTATGTACATTTGAAAAGTGTTTATTGTATTGCAATATGAGGAGAACAAGGTATCTATTTGTCAGTTTGAAATTGTTTATGGTTTATAAAATGGACAGACCTGGCTCTTCTTCATCTGCAAGATATGAGCCTCCAAATGTGAGATGCAGAAAATGAAGATCAGGAAGTGAGAGGAAACATTTCCTTTTCCCGTGGTAAAAAGGTCCTTCCATAGCTCTTCACTGGTATCTTACAAAGATTTTGAACTGTGTGTGTGTGTGTGTGTGTGTGTGTGTGTGTGTGTGTGTGTGTGTGATTGTTCCCAGTCACTTTGTCATTATGAGCCCTGCTTTTCTCTTTAATCTGAGGGTGTTTGTGTGTGTGTGTGTGTGTGTGTGTGTGTGTGTGTGTATTATAAGTGAGAGAATTGTCGCCTTCAGGTATCCTCCCTCCAAAAGAGTCCAGAAACATCAACCTCGCTATCAGTTCCCATGTTAAATTCCACTATAATGATTCTAGTACTGAGAGTCTTACAGAATAGAATGTAATTTATGATCTTAGAAGTAGTAACAACCTCATAATAGTGTTATAACAGCAATGGAAATCAGGTTAACAAGTTATCTCTGTACCTAACTCAAAAATGTTATACTAAATTATACTTAAATAGCTATTTTAATTCATGCATATATGTTATATTTTCTATTTAACAAGTCCTTTATAATCCTTATGAAATGTTTCACAGGATTATATTATAAGTACTTTATCTCCAAAAAACAATTTCATAATGAAATAAAAATTTTTAACATAATTTAGGGTGGCAGTCCTTTGAACCACTTCTGTTTTTTTCCTTTGGGATCATGGCATGATGTCAGCCCTTTGTCTTATGTGGGGGCACATTGAGTTTATACAGTAAAATTACAGGTTTTCTGGAAGTGTAATTCAAAGGTTTTTTTTTTAATTTATAAACTTTTCATTCAAAAAACTTGCAAATTGAAAAAACACACACACTAGATCAACCAGACCCAAAGTCTATACACCTCAATGAACGTTTGCGAAATTTGAATTGTGATTCTGAAGCCGTGGCATGTCACATTGTATTTTACACTTTCACTGTCAAATAGATATTTCCGCACTCATCAAAAGTCCATGACATAATTAGGACAGAAAAACAATTAGGCTTCTGTCCTCTTTTATAATGTGTGTCCATGGCCTGCATTCAAGCCTTCATCAACCCTTAATATTTAAGCTTTCTCCTTTGCTTTTCCATGTATTGTACTGTATCCCTCATGCACATGTGTTTATATACACTCAGAGATTTGTATAAGAAAAAAATCCTAAAGACTGAAAATAGGTCCAAACTTCCCTCCAGTCGGCTATCAGGCAGATGCAGAATGCATGCCTATTGATCTCTTACAGGAAAAGTGATAACCTTTTGTTTGATGAGCACAAATTAAAGTGTGTGGTTTATTCAGGGGCTGTGTCCCATGTAACTGCCAAGAGGCAGACACGCTCGGGTTCTGACTGAGGGACTGCAGGTCTGCACACCCACTGCCTGCACTGAGGACGTGTGTTCGGCAGGCGGCCCCACTGCCACATGCCTAGCCATTTCTTCTTTATTTCCCATGCTTCCTCTCCTCGTTCCTTGCCTTATACATATGGCTGCACTTCTGATGCTGCAGAAAGATGACGCGTCTCTGCATACATTTCTCTACTTAAAACTTGGGAGCTATTTTCAGTCTTTAGGACTTATATACATCATTGAGTGCATGTAAACAAATGTCCATGAGGGTATAGTATAATATATAGAAAAGAGAACTGAAAACGTTCATTGAGACATAAAAGTCTGTAGACAGAGTGACAGACATATAGTAGGAGAAAATGAGACCCTGATTAATCTTCTGAATAGTATATATTTATTAGATGTGGGGTATACTGTGCTGCTCACTAAACATTACGTTTTTGTAAACAGTTACTGAAAAAAAAAATACTCATTATAGTTTGATTTCCCTTGCTGTGATAAAACACATTGACAAACAGCAGCCTGGTGAGGAAGGGCTTATTTAAATTAACACCAGACCACAAGCCATCATTGAAGGAAGTCAGAGGAGGAACTCAAAGCAGAAATTTGGAGACAGGAGGGAAGTCTGCTTGCTGGCTTGTGCTCTGGCTCATGTTCAGGCAGCTTTCCTATATAGCCCAGACCCACTTGCCTAAGGATGGTGCCGCCCATGGTGGGCTAGGCTTACACATCAATCTTCAGGAATGGCAATCTCTCACAGACCTGGCCATAGGCCAGTATAATTGAGGCAACTCTTCAATCAAGGTCCCATCCTTCCAGGTGACTCTGGGCTTATCAAGTTGACAATGAAAAGCAATAAAACAGTATTTATTAAGTCTGTATGAAT
The DNA here is from genome assembly GCF_008632895.1 of Mastomys coucha. Taxonomy (NCBI): domain Eukaryota; kingdom Metazoa; phylum Chordata; class Mammalia; order Rodentia; family Muridae; genus Mastomys; species Mastomys coucha. Next base: position 18,906,689 of record NW_022196900.1, on the reverse strand, counting down.
CTGTAGGTTTATTAGAATCACCATCCTCACAATTTTTTGTTGATAAAATTTTTTAGTGTAGTTTGTGGTAGGATATGTGTGCTATTATAGATGTGTTGTGCAATTCCATGCGTACCTTGGATTTAAGCATACTGTACTCAACAAACTAAGGAATCTTTGTGTTTTTTTAAATTTATTTTTTATTAAATATTTTCTTTATTTACATTTCAAATGATATCCCCTTTCCCAGTTTTCCCTCAAAAAAAAAAAAAAAAACTATCTTCCCCCTCCCCCTGCTCACCAACAGACCCTCTCCTGCTTCCTGGCCCTGGCATTTCCTACACTGGGGCATAGAGCCTTCACAGGACCAAGGGCCTCTCCTACCATTGATGACTGACTAGGCCATCCTCTGCTACATATGCAGCTGGAGCTATGAGTCCCACCACATGTACTCTTTGGTTGGTGGTTTAATCTCTGGGAGCTCTGAGGGTACTAGTTAGTTCATATTGTTGTTCCTTCTAAGGGGCTACAAACCCTTCAGCTCCTTGGGTCCTTTCTCCAGTTCCTTCACTGGGGACCCTGTACTCAGTCCAATGGATGGCTGTGAGCCCCTATTTCTGTAGTAGTCGGGTACTGTCAGAGCCTCTCAGGAGACAGCTATATCAGGCTCCTGTCAGGCAGCACTTGTTGGCATCCACAATAGTGTCTGGATTTGATGATTGAATATGGGAAGGATTCCCAGGTGGGGCAGTCTCTGGATTGTCCTTCCTTCAGTCTGTGCTCCATACTTCGTCTCTGCAATTCCTTCCATGGGTATTTTGCTCCCCCTTCTAAGAAGGAATGAAGTATCCACACTTTGGTCTTCCTTCTTCTTGAAGGATTGTGGTTTGTAGATTGTATCTTTGTATTGCCACTCTGGCTTATGTCTGACCTGTGCTTGGTAATGGCACAGATCTGGTCTCTGTTCCTAAGTAACAGATGGTGGTTGTCTTCAGGTTATATATTTAGAGACATGAGGGCAGCTGCACAGAAGTTTGGCTACTGTTTTCTGGATTTTCAGAACAAAATAAATTATTTTCTTTATTCAGTATTTTCTCCAGTACTTTTTTGTCAGTTTTGTGCCATTACAACTTAACTTTACAAGGGAAGCACAACAAAGAATGAAAACTGTTGAACAGATAGCGTAAGAAATATTCTTAAAAATATGCTCAGAGGGCCCGGAGAGATAGCTCAGTGGTTAAGAGCACTGACTGCTCTCCCAGAGGATCCAGGTTCAATTCCCAGCACCCACATGGCAGCTCACAAATGACTGTAACTCCAAGATCTGATGCCCTTACACAGATGTACATGCAGACAAAATATCAATGCATATAAAATAAAACTCTGTGTGTGTGTGTGTGTGTGTGTGTGTGTGTGTGTGTGTGTGTGTGTGGTTTCTCACTGTATGCCAAATACATTACATCTTTGGGTAAAGTTTTTCTCTTTTGAAATTCAAAGATTAAAGAGAAATATTTGTGTAGATATATTTGGCAAAGAGGAAAAACTTCGTGAGCTCATTGGCCATGATTTCCAATTCTTGTCTTCACTCCAAACAACTTGCTTTAAAAAAAAAACAAAAAAACAAACAAACAAAAAAAAAACCTTATGTTTTCTCCAGCTTGAAGACTCAATGATTCTTTTCAGGTCAAATATGTGAAGAAAATATAAATGAGTGTAGCTCCAGCCCTTGCTTGAATAAAGGAACCTGCACTGATGGCTTAGCAAGCTACCGTTGTACCTGCGTGAAAGGATACAGCGGTAAGATGTTCACGTTTCCTTCCTTTCTCTAAAATATGGCTAAAGAAATATATTGTTAATTGTTTGGGAAGAAGACTGAAAGGGGAAAAACACAAATAGATGAGGTCAAGGAAAAAAATAGAACTAAATTTATCGTCCATTTGAATGTTATTTTAGCTCAATGCCCATTGCTAAGCATAGAGTCAGAAGGAAGATAAAGTGAGCTGAGGATCGAAACTGCAGAATCCAGAAACGACTCAGCAAAGCCAGATTCATTACACGCTGCATCTAGAGCGGGTTTGGTGTCAGTCGCTCTGCCTTGTCTCTCCCTTAGGTGCAGCCACCTGTCACATGGGGCTGGCTTTTCCCAGCTCTTTCTCATCCTTTCTCATTCCCAGGTGTACACTGCGAAACAGATGTCAATGAATGCCAGTCAAGCCCCTGCTTAAATAATGCAGTTTGTAAAGACCAAGTTGGGGGGTTCTCGTGCAAATGCCCACCTGGATTTTTGGGTACTCGGTGTGAAAAAAATGTGGATGAGTGTCTCAGCCAGCCATGCCAAAATGGAGCCACTTGTAAGGATGGCACCAACAGCTTCAGGTAAGATGGTGTCTAGAGTTTCATTTTGTGTTTCCTTGACTGAGCGAGTAATCACTGTGGAGTCTGAATGGAGTATTAAATGCAAAGCCCCAAGTCAGTTCTCCTCACATGCTGACTCAAAATATGTATGAATCACCACCACATAAGTCAGGGCTAAGCCTAGATGTGAGCCTATAGAGATTTTGTTGTTGTTCTTGTTTGGGGTGTGTGTTTGTGTGTGTGTGTGTGTGTGTGCACGCGCGCGTGTTTTGAAATAGAGTCTCCTACATATAGGACAGTCTGGCCTGGAACTCACCTATGTATTTGAGGATTATTTTAAATCTCTGATCCTCCTGCCTCTGCCTCCCAAGTACTAGAATCACATACATGCCTGATGTTTTGCAGTTCTGGGAGTATAGCCCATGGCTTCCTACATGTTAGGCAAACACCACTGAACTATATACCTCCAACCCCAAACCTGAAGTTTTAAGTTAGGCAACCTGAGATGTTTGTAGTCTATGAGTGTAATACATGCCAGGTTTGGAAACTTTGGTTCTTGGAAAATTATAAAAGATTAAAGGAGAGCCTGGAGAGGTAGCCCAGTTGTCATGTGCTTGCTAAGAAAGAATGGAAACTTTTCAGATCCCTAGCACCTGTGTAAAGCCAAGCTCTGTGTGGCAGTACCAATCTGTAATCACAAGGATGGGATGACAGGGACAGGTGGATTTTAGAGCTCACTGATCAGCCAGATTAACTAACTTGGTGAATTCTGACTTCAGTAAGAGATCCTGTCTTGGAAAATAAGGTAGAGGATGATAGAGATATACAAATGACACCAACTTCTGGTCACACACATCCACATGCACACACACATGCATACACACACAGGAACTCTGTGCACATATGCATATGAGAACACACACATGCATGAACAAGCACATGCACACATGAACATACACATGCATGCATGAATGAGCACATATACGTGTACACACATACATGGGAATACACATGCATGAACAAACACACACATGTGAACACACTTGCACATATGCATGAATAAACACACACACATGAGAACACACATACACAAGCACATAGACACATGTATATAAGAATGAGCACACACACATGCATAAAGTAATGATGAAAAGAAAGAAGTACAGTTCCAGGGCACAGAAGTTACTATAATAGTTCTAGACAAAAAAAAAAAAATCAGTATTTTCAAACATTTTACATTTTAGCTGACAATTCTTGCACTAAGTAAAATAAAAATAGACTATATGATCATACTGCCTGAGAGCCCATCTGCATTGGAAGTCCATGATGTTTTAACATCTACTTTAGAAATCTTTCATCAAAGAAACTTAACATGGGCACATCAAGTACAACAATAAAAGCTGAGCCTTTGTGGGTGAAATACAAGTTCTTGGGGGACAGACTTTGCCTTCCTGAGGGAGCACTTAGGGTGTCAGCCGAATGCAGTTTACAAAACTACCCCTCTGATCATCTTCTGAAGCTGCCTGTGTATCCCCCAGCCTGCAGGGAGACATGAGAGACAGCATTTGTGCAGGACAACGCAGTTGCTGCTCTTGCTGGTGAACCTTAGCAACTGCCATGGTCCTAAAGCTGCTGCTGGATCTATTAGCTCACAAAGTTAAAAGAAAAAAAAGAGACATTTCACAGTCCCCTCCCGCTTTACCCCTGCCTGTTACTACCGTCCTACAAACAGCCAGAGCTGTGTACGTAGAAATATGTACAAGGAAGGGGTTAGGCCAGCGAAATCTATTGTCTGTGGAAGTGAAGTGCTATCAATATAACTTCCTTTTCTCATGGAACCTTCACATTTTCTAACATAGAGCATCTCACCATAAGCAGTAAGTAATTTTAATTTCCAGTTCTGACTTCATTCCAGGGCTCAAAACAGTAGAAGAATATGTAATTCACCTAGAAACAGAGGAAAGGAGAAAACAAGCTCCTTCCAGGATGTAGCACTATTGATTAAGGGAGCATCATAGACCGAGCTAGTGCAGTGTTGTAATGTCAGATAAAGATGAGTGAGCTGCTAGTCAAAACAGATTTACCATAAAGGGCAGAGACCCAGGCAAGATGGCCCTGCACTCTTAAGATTTCTTTTTAAACTCCTCCAGTGGTGTGCACGCACACTGGTCACCTTCAGACTAACGTCAAAGACAGCTCCAGGTAAATGTGCTAGTGTTGACATTAGGACTTACAGCTAAGTATAAAACTGAGAATAATAAATGCATCCATTCATCTATATGATTAGCAAAGCTGAATATTTGCCAGAATTGATCCACACCTTTTGTTTTAAAAGAATAAGCTCTAAAGATAGAGTTGGATTCCCTCCAGTTTGCAGACATATACAACACACCACACACACACACACACACACACACACACACACACACACACACTTTCCTAGTAGTAATCCATATCCTGAAGTTTCTATATAGACATATGGAACTCATTTAGGGTTTATATTGTATGTATATATATATAATTATATAATATATAATGCTATATTGTATATTATATAAAATATATATTCTATATAGACATATAGAACTCATTTAGGGTATATATTTTATATATAACTACCTAAGTTATAGTAAACAATATGCAGCATGGTTTTAGGTACACTCCATCAATCATCTGTCAGTCAACACTGTTTTCAATTATTGTCAAATAGAGGCATTCGCTCTGGTTCATTTGCACAATGGCTGCTTACTATCTATGACATGAATGCATCAGAGACTGCTTTTTCATCCACACCACAAGAGCATTGCTGTCATGAACACAGGATGTGCAGCTGTTGTGCAGTGATTTTTCTAGAGTAAATATATGAAGTAGATACGCAGGACTCTGGGGCACAGGCTCTCAGCTGCCCTTGACACTGTGGGGTTATGTTTCTAGCTTCCATCTCAGATTTCCTGTTCACAGCAGAATGCTCAGCATTTGTCACTACTGGATGCATTTTTTGTTGTGGTGTGTAAACTGTTGTGACCATAGGTCCTGACACCTTGAGAATTCCACCCCATCACTCAGTGACAGCAGGATGCCCACAAATAACTTGACAGCTGTGGCAAACTCATCAGTAAAGAGGGAAGGACACCAGCATTTTGTCATTGCTATAACCTTGACTTAGTAAATAAAAGGGCTTTGGAATAGAATCTGAGATATTCATATTTTCCTTGGAATTTCTGTGGGGAAAGAACTCAGCATTCATAAACTCTCCAACTAGTCATACATACACTTAGAGTAGAATCACGTTTTGCTTTATCTTGTTCTGTTTGTGATACAGTGTCTTAAAGGTGTTCAATCACAATCAGATGAATGGGAAAATAAATAATTTAAGCACTTTTCCTCCTAAGTCTTCTGAGACAAGGTTGTCGTAAGCTGGGGGCATGGTTTCTCTAATGAATCCTCTCATGGCTCCTGTTGCTGCATTTCATTTTCTTCCAGGTGTCAATGTCCCGCAGGCTTCACAGGACCATACTGTGAACTGAACATCAATGAGTGTCAGTCCAACCCATGCAGGAACCAGGCCACCTGTGTGGATGAACTAAACTCATACAGTTGTAAATGTCCGCCAGGATTTTCAGGCCGCAGGTGTGAGACAGGTATGTATGAACTCAGGTGTGGGACAGGTGTGTATGACCTCAGATGTGGGACAGGTGTGTGTGAACTCAGGTGTGGCACGGGTGTGTATAAACTCAGGTGTGGGACAGGTGTGTATGAACTCAGGTGTGAGACAGGTGTGTGTGAACTCAGGTGTGGCACGGGTGTGTATAAACTCAGGTATGAGACATGTGTGAATTAACTCAGAGTGACTATTAACAACACTCAAAATATTAATCTTTCAGTGCTGGGTTTTACCTATCTCATGTACTGCCCATACTCCAGAGGCTCTGCTAAACACTTGGTACTTATTTCATCTTCACAGCCATCAATAAACTAGGTACTGCTGTCATTACCCCCATCAGCACACACAAGGAAACCAAAACTTAGAGATCTAAGAGGGAAATGGAGAAAACAATTTGACAGAGGTGTTCCACATTTCCCTGATTAACCTTTTGGGGTTTGCTGTGCGCATCCAGGCTCTGCCACACACCCGGTACACACATGCACATACATGTGAGAGTACGAGTCAGAAGTCAGTGTCAACTGTTCTCTGCCTTATTTGTTTTTGAGGCAGTCTCTCATTGAACAAAGTGCTCACTGTCTAGTCTGGAAGACTAGCAAACCCTAGGGATCCTCCTATCTCCACCCCCACTAGGATTACAGACATGTCACCATGTCTGACTTTTCATGCCGGTGCAAAGTGTTGGGAAATCATGTCCTCATGCTAGCATAAGCTGGCGTGTTACCTCTAAGTCATCGCCCCAATCCTAATCTTGTTAATTTTAATGATATTTTCACAAGTGAAAGTTGAAACATTAACAATTATATACATTTATGGAATATGAAGAACATGTTAGGATTTATAAATCCAATGTAGAATATTTAAAGCAATCTAGTTAACATATCTATTAGTCCAACTGCTTCACATGTTTTGTTGTGAGAATACTAAAACGTACTTCCTTAGCAGTTTGTTCAAGTGCTGTTGCTAACCATGTTTTCCATATTTGAAGTTGAACTCAAACAAATGAACAAACTAATATACTCTCTTCTGAGACTGTATAATCTTTAATGATCATCTCTCTACTCCTTCCATGTGTCTACAATGAGCACTTTAAAAAGCCACTTGGCTTGGGCAGTGAAGGTTGATGGACAGGTAGGTCAGAGAGTCTTTAGCACAATGCTAGTTCTCTTTCTCAGGAGACTTATGTCTTTTAGGCAAAAGACTATAGAGTAGGCTTTGCAGAGTTGAATAGGGGAAGAGCTGAATTGTTCATCAGCTATGGAAAAGACAGATCCCATGATCCAGTGAGAAAGAATGCTGCCCTTGAATTATCCTCCTCCTTCCTCCACATCAACCCC
>NW_022196900.1:18897911-18899267 GCF_008632895.1 Mastomys coucha | reverse complement strand
TCTCTCTCCCTCCCTCTCTCTCTCTCCTCCTCCCTCCCCCTCACACACACACAGAGTCCTTTCCCATCACCATATGCCCCACTTCATCAGCTCTCAACCTTTCCACCTCTCCAACCCTTTTTTCTGCTACCTTTCACAGCTTACATACATATCATAAGTCTTCTCTGTTTAATTTCTAAGTCACTTCCCAAATGTTCATGTTTGCTGAAGTCAGCATCTTTGGAATTGGTGCTTCTTGCCCACTGCTCTTCCTGGACAACTGAAAGTGTGCGTGAACACCACATTCTGCACACTCTCCTTATTTGTTGCAGAACAGCCTTCCGGTTTTAACCTGGATTTTGAAGTTTCTGGCATCTATGGGTACGTCCTACTAGATGGAGTGCTTCCAACCCTCCATGCTATAACCTGTGCATTCTGGATGAAATCCTCTGATGTCATCAACTACGGGACACCCATCTCCTATGCACTTGAGGGTGACAAAGACAACACCTTCCTTCTGACTGATTACAACGGGTAAGCGGGAGTTAGAGCAGATATGGCAGGGAGAGTTTCTCTTGACACCAAGTTAGAACTGAACCCTGCTCAGTGCTCACCTTCTGACATTAGGGTTGGGAATGAGGGAGCATGGAGGCATGGATAACAACAGTCAACTGGAACATCTGGACAAACCCAGATGTTGGTGATAACTGTTCTCATGTGAGTTGGGTGTTGCTTCATGGGTATTGTTTTATTTGATTTTAACAATGCCCTGAGGATATTGGTACAGTGACAGGCAGGTAGATCAATGGAACAGAATTGAAGACCCAGAAATGAACCCACACACCTATGGTCACTTGATCTTTGACAAAAGAGCTAAAACCATCCAGTGGAAAAAAGACAGCATTTTCAACAGATGGTGCTGGCTCAATTGGCGGTTAGCATGTAGAAGAATGCAAATCGATCCATTCCTATCTCCTTGTACAAAGCTCAAGTCCAAATGGATCAGGGACCTCCCCATCAAACCAGATATATTGAAACTAATAGAAAAGAAAGTGGGGAAGAACCTCAAGCAAATAGGCACAGGGGAAAATTTCCTAAAGAGGACACCACTAGCTTATGCTCTAAGATCAAGAATTGACAAATTCCGGACAGTGGTGGTGCACACCTTTAATCCCAGCACTTGGGAGGCAGAGGCAGGCGGATTTCTGAGTTCAAGGCCAGCCTGGTCTACAGAGTGAGTTCCAGGACAGCCAGGGCTATACAGAGAAACCCTGTCTTGAAAAAACCAAAAAGATTAAAAAATAATAATAATAATTGACAAATGGAACCTCATAAAGTTGCAAAGCTTCTGTAAGGCAAAAGACACTGTCAATAGGA
>NW_022196900.1:18839642-18896511 GCF_008632895.1 Mastomys coucha | reverse complement strand
GAGAGGGTGGGGTGACAAGCATGGGGAGGGGGGAGCCAACAGGGGTTTGTTCTTGTTGTTTTTGTTTGCTTGCTTGCTTGTTTGCTTGTTTGTCTCAGGGAGGGGAAACTGTGAAAAGAAAAATCATATGACATGTAAATAAAGAAAATATCTAATAAAAAAAATGCCCTGAGGAAATACTGCCCCCTCTACAGATAGCAAAACAAAATTTCAGAAAGACTAAATAATGTGCCCCCTATGAGTCAAATCAGGTTTAACTCTGAAGAGCCTGATTCCCTTTCTTTATACAGCAGAACATCCAAAGATTAAAGGCCATCAGCAACACTTGTCTTTGGGAGACAGGTGTATTGAGAACCAGAACAGTCTCAGAGTACCAGGGGCATTCTTAGTTCCCTCAAGAGATATTAAATCTAACTTCAGGATCCTTCCCTCTGCACTGTCTAAAAACTCATTTCATTTGTACCTAGAGTTTTGCTGAAAAGCCATCGGCTTGGACAGGCCCTCACACTGGTCACCTGTTCATATTAGTTATTGCTGAGCTGTCTTGGCCTCTGGGGTCCTTTGAAAACCCCAACTCTTTTCTACATTGGCATTCCTTGGTGAGGCTGCAAGTCCACCCCTGGCTAGGCTGTATAGTGTTGCATGGGGCCCTTTCTTCTCAGGTATAGCATTGGCCTAATGAGCAGGTAGCAGGTCCCAGAGACCTATTGGGATCTTTCTTCTTCTCAAGCTGGATCAGTTTCACTATTTTGGTAAAAAATCTCATCAAACACAATTCTTCTTAGTCAACTCAAACTTTAGGGGGCAGAAACTTAAGGCATTTGCAAAGACTTGAGGTAAATTGTACAGAAAGGGATAAACTCCTGCCTGCTTGACTAAAGAGAGGAAAGTGGGAAACATCTAGAAAGAAAACAGCTGGTGCTGCAGGAATGTTCCTCTCGTGGATATTGTTGCTAAAGTCTGAGAAGGCTTGTATTTGCCTCCTCCTCCTCCATTCTCCATGGTCATTTCTTTGTCTCCGTTTGCCTTTGGACACTTTGCACTTTAAACTGCTCACTGTCTTTACATCACTTCTATGAGTGGTTTCTGGAAACTTCTTGTGGTTCTTTTTGGGATGTTTTTGGATTACCATATGACCAGTCTGGCAACTGTGTTACTCTGTTCGGGCTAATATAACAAGTCCAAGATCAAAGCAGTAGCAGAACCAGGCTCTAGGAAGTGTGCCTTCCTGGTCCATCAGATTTTTCTGTGTCCTCAAAGACTGAGCAGCAAGGGGTTCCTGCTGACCTCTTTTGTAATTACAATAATCCTTCCTTTTCAGAGTTCCCTGTCCTCTCAACCTAGTCACCCTCAATAGCTTCTCCTCTTATACTGTCAGATTGCTAGGACTTTGAGCACACAAATTTTAAGGGAACACAAATGTCCAGTCAGTAGTATAAGCCCTGAAGCAGACTTAGCTCCTATGGACATCTGAAGTCTGTTTCTGGTCTTAGAAAATACATAGTATAAAGGAAGGGAAGGGTATCAGTTAGACATTTTAACAACTCTCACTTGTTCTTGATATTTCAAAGGATGGTAGATTGTCTCAATTATCTTGGCTTGTCCCAAGATTTTTCCTTGCTCATCAATGTTTACACTGACCTAGAATTTAGTGTAATTAGTAACATAGATGTGCTTCTAAAATATTATCAGATAGATGGGAAAATGACTAATAGACTACATGAGTATTTCATACACACACACACACAAACCCACAAACATGATAAAGAATGAATCATATATTGTGATATATTGTGACCATTGACTGTATTCCCTGGAATATTTCTCTCCACAGCTGGGTTCTTTATGTGAATGGAAAGGAAAAGATCACCAACTGCCCCTCTGTAAATGATGGCATTTGGCATCATATTGCAATCACGTGGACAAGTACTGGTGGAGCCTGGAGGGTCTATATAGACGGGGAATTATCTGATGGTGGTACCGGCCTCTCCATTGGCAAAGCCATACCTGGTATGTTTTGCAAAATGAGTTCATGTGTATGAGACTCTGGAGGTGGTCATGCTTACACAGACATGGCGTTGGCCAAGCTGGTTGTCACGCTTCCAGACAGAGACCCACAAGGATGTCTTTCCCTTACATTCATCAGTCATCTAGACTGTAAGATATCAAATGCTTTTCCCTGAATGAGCCGCATGACTAAAAGAGAAGCCTTTGTGGATCTTGGTTTGACCAAGAAGCAGGCTGGGCTAGGAGCATTGCTAAGCTGTGTTCTAAGCAAGTCATTAGCTACTGGCATCCTGTGTTTGCTTGCTTGCTTACTTACTTATTTACTTGCTACCTTTTAAGAGGCTTTCAGTTTTGTTTTGGGACAAAATATATCAGCTGAGCCATTGGGTATGTTTTCTAGCTTTTATGTCCTTTGTCAAATAGAAAATCTTTTCTCTAAAGTCACTATAAATATTGAGGGAGGTTTAGTAATGGAAGAGCTATGTGGATGTCATTATTCTTCACTTTCCTCGTGTTTCCAATACACAAGAATAGTGTCTAGGTAAAATAAAATTCAACAAGAATATCTTAAAATATTAACAATGAACTAATATCTTCTAGAAGCAAGTTATATTGAACCAAGGTAGGTCAATATAATTCTATAACAGAAGTTAATTCCTCATGAAAATATGATGAGATTACCTTTACACCAAGTCTTATAGGGCAGGTTAACAATTGAGCTTTTCATGCTAAGTCAATGGAATGTCACTGATGGCCTTAGAATAGTGATCCCAAGCATGGTCAGAATGGAGCAATAGAGTGTGTGTAGGGAAAAAAACCTAAATAACAAAAATGTTTCTAACTAGAGAAGACAAAGGGTCCCCAGCAAAGGAAGAAAATTAATATCAGGAGAATCAGGAGACCTTGGGTCATCTCTACATAGAGGGAAAGGTGTGTTTCAAGTGACAAACAGGAGACAACCATTGTTCCTTCAGCAATACTGATGTGACAGAGAGATGACTCATACACACACACCTGTGACATGAATCCCCATATGTTGTTAAGGACCAGCTCAGTCAGGAGGGCAGCCGGGTACTGAGCAGACACAACAGCCTCAATAGGCAGCTAGCTATAGAAACAGGGACAAGAGGCGTTGTTGTGAGGGGGGGGGAAAAAGAAAAGTCTCCGGGTTTCGTGAACCCAGGCAGCGAAGACAATGTGTATAGATATGAATTAGGGAGATTAACCTAGAAGAACCAGAAACAATAGAGAAGTTGTTTGTGGTGATATTATCTGGAGCCTGATATAGAAACTGCTTTTGAAAACCATGTGGTTGAACACAGCTTAGGGGTGATAGTTTGCCTATCATATGAGAGGCCCTACGTTTAATTCCCGGTACTGATCTTTTAATTGTGTGATTATTTTTACAAGATCAGGACAATATTTGGCAAGGCTTTGGTGAAACCACTCTCAATACATTTAAAATATCTTGTTCTGAGCCAGTGCCTGGTGGGAAATCTCTGTAACAGTAGCTCTTGGGAAGCAGGGACAGGAGGATCAAAAGTTCAAGGCCACCTTTGGCTACGTAATAAGTTTGAAACCAGCATGGGATGTGTGAGACACTATCTCAAAGTAAACAAAATTAAACTTAAAAAAAAATCTCATTCTAAAAATATATGCCTCCTTGTGAAATATATTTGAACAGAAAGCCACCACAGAACCCACAGCTTCCCTTAGTGCCATTGATGTCTGATGACCTTTTTTGGGCAGGAGGAAGGAGAGATACACCCAGGATTGGACTGCTCTGCTTATGTCCAAGTCTTCAGACTCACAACTGTGCTCTTTACTTTCTCTCGCTGCCTGTCCTACTTACATAAGAGTGCACACAGATGTGGTGGGAGTGGCCCAGTATAAACTCGAGCACACAGACTGCTGCAGAGACCCAAGGCGCTGTAGAGAGTCACTGGTCAGCTTAGTCCCACACACCACATAGTATTCCTTCTAGCATCTTACTTCTTTACCTGGAAACTTTGTGTCTTTTATCTGCATAAAACTAACTCTTAGTCAAGCATGTCTTCATAATTCCTCCGTCCACCCCCACCACCACCCTCCCTCTCTCTCTCTCCTGTGGGTGCTCTTTTGTATACTTCTATTCTTGTACATACTCTCCTATACTGGAATGCATTTTACATGCATGCCTTCTCTTAGAATCACAACCGCACCACATGCAGCAAAGCCCTCTGCTCTGGTGGGACAGTTTCCTCCCTGGTAGAGTAGGCAGCACATCCTGAGGAGCTGCGTAAATGCCTGCTGCACTCAACAAGCCTGCCTTGAAGGCTGCAGCAGAGTTGGCTAGCCAAGAGAGAAGAGAAAGGCATCCATGATGGGAGAAACCATCAGACGAGAGGGAGGGAGCCATGGGGGCTTTCCACTGGAGCCTGTGGGCTCACCTTCCATCTATCTGCCTTTGACTGTCCAAATAAATTTAATTTCACTCTGTTCTTGTTGCTAAGCCATGCAATAGAGTTACCTAGTTCAGCTTTCTGTGGCACTTCCATACATTTGTATTAGCTGCATTTATATTAAATTAGCATTTGAAGGATAACAATCCATTGGGGTAGATTTTCCACCTCTTTGTTCTCATTCCTCCCTTCTCTTTCTCTCTAGGTGGTGGTGCATTAGTTCTTGGACAAGAGCAAGACAAAAAAGGAGAGGGATTCAACCCGGCTGAGTCTTTTGTGGGCTCCATAAGCCAGCTCAACCTCTGGGACTATGTCCTGTCTCCACAGCAGGTCAATTCCATTTTCAGTGTATGACAGTAATGAGAAGCAAAGGTACAAACCTAGTAAAACCATGGGCAGTCTAATGCTTGTAAACTCCTAATTAGGATTTATCACCAGTATTGGATGGCGGTCTGTTAGTCGGGCATTATCCATGGTGACTTCTACTGATGACCCCTCTAGTTTCTTGGTGATATTCTAACATAAATGAGAATGAGTGTTTTATAAAAAAAATATTATAATGTCTGAGTTTAAAAAATCATAGAGAGTCATACTTCAAATTTTTCTGACTAGACTCAAAATCAGTGTAAGAACATCCACAGACGTAAGCAGATAGACTTGTATAATCAAGCCAGGCTCAAGTCCGGCAGCCTGAGAGCCAATCCCAGTTTAAGCACAGGCTTCTTGGGATGTTTTAATCATGTAGCTCCATCTCTTTAAACTTCATTTTTCTTAATTATAAAGGAGAGAGGAAGATATCTATAGAACAGAGTCTGCCAGGAGTCACAAAAGGTCACCTACACATTTGTGGGATTGCTTGCCCCATGGCGATGGCTTGATAAATATTCACTCTCAGAATCATACTGATAGACATGGCTGGAGAGACGGCTCAGCGGTTTAGAACACTTGCCGCTCTTGCAAAGAACCCAAGTTCAGTTCCCAGAATCCATATTAGGTAGCTCACAACTGCCTATAACTTCAGCTCCAGAGGATATGATGTACTGTTCTGGGTACTTCGAGCACCTTCACATAGGTCTCTCTCTCTCTCTCTCTCTCTCTCTCTCTCTCTCTCTCTCTCTCTCTCTCTCTCTCTCTCTCTCTCACACACACACACACACACACACACACACATACACACACACACACAAAACTTATGTAATATCTTTGGGGGGATATGCTATAATAAACCTTAACATCCAGACAAGAAACTCTTTACAAAGAATTTTAAAATTTCAGGCAACTGTGACTCTTTTAAGTGGGAGCAATATTAGGGAGACTTAAATAATGGAGGTTGGAAAAAGGGAGAAATCTCCCCATTGCCTTTGAGACAGCACTATATAAAAATATGCTTCTCTTCATGTCTGCCACAACAGTCTGTGGCTGACCCAGCAAAGCTAAGTGTGATGTGTATACTCCATCTTAGCAGGTTTGTCTAAAAGCATGCTTTGAACTCACAGGTGAAGTCGCTGGCCAGCTCCTGCCCAGAGGAACTCGGTCGGGGAACCGTGTTAGCCTGGCCTGATTTCTTGTCCGGAATCACGGGCAAGGTGAAGGTTGATTCCAGCAGCATATTCTGCTCTGGTGAGAATTTCTCTCTTACACCTTTGCCAGATCTTGGTTCTTCTGGAAGGTATTGTCAAAAAATGCATGATTCAGAATTCTCTCGTGGTCTGACAATGGCACATGTCCATCTTCCCCTTAAGTAGGATTCACACCGACCTCATGGCCAACAAAGGGTATTTTCAATATTGAAATGCTTTCGGTGCAATGGGTACCAAATAGTTGGGTAGGATATTTGGATAAAGATAAATTTAAATTTAAAAAAAGATGGGTGAGAGGCTCTGAGTTTGTGCTCTCTTCAGTTTTTTCTATATTTTAAATTTTTATTTTTATATGTATGTCTTGCCTGCATGTATGTCTGTGCACCGCATCAGTACCTGGTGCCCATGAAGGGCAGATGGAGGCACTGGATCCCTGGGAACTGGAGTAAGGATGGTTGTGATCTTCAACGTGGGTCATGGGAACTGAACCTGGGTTCTCTGCAAGATAACAAAACAACCAGGTCTCCTCTTCAGTCCCTGTTTTGCTTCTTTTTGAGATGAAGTTAATTTCTTGGAACAGATAAAAACCAATGACTCTTCCCACCCACACACTGAATGTTCACTCTGGATAATAGAAACTGGATAATGGAAATAAAATTTCCTGAAGTCAGGAATATATTTAAATGAAGTTTTAAGGTATTAATTTTAGATAAGTTACAAGAATGGTACCCTACTACCTCCAAATGCCTTTCATTCCTTTTAAAATACCCACAGGGAAGTGGTGGCGCATGACTTTAGTCCTAGTACTTGGGAGGCAGAGGCAGGTGGATCTCTGAGTTTAAGGCCAGCCTGGTCTGCAGAATGAGTCCAAGACAGCCAGGGCTACTGGAAGAAACCCTGTCTTGAAAAAAAAAAAAAAAAAGTCCTTTCTAAAATACCAAAAAGATGTCTTTTGAAAACAGAAAAATTGGTTGATGACTCAGATAAGATTTTTCCCTCTTATCATTTTGTTTGTCAACGACTGGGGTACATGGTAACTTGTTTTAACTCAATAAAGCCAGTTCCCAGCTGGTACAAAGGAGTTTGAGCCCCTTGACTCTGGGACCCTGCTGCTGTGTGGCTGACCTGCACTGCGCCTGTGCTCTTGGTCCTCAGATTGCCCATCTTTAGAAGGATCCGTGCCTCACCTGAGACCTGCATCAGGAGATCGAAAGCCAGGCTCCAAAGTCAGTCTGTTCTGTGATCCAGGCTTCCAGATGGTTGGGAATCCTGTGCAGTATTGTCTGAACCAAGGGCAGTGGACGCAACCACTCCCTCACTGTGAACGTGAGCAGCCTTTGTTCAACCCACTTGGTGTCTCTGGAAAGCTATGGGACCCATATGAGGACTTGGGGAATGCTAGACAGATGCTCATCTGCCACAAACACAGCAGATGCCAGTCTGTGCCCCCAGCCCTAAGAGACTGAGCCAGGCACCATGCGGGAGGTGGGTAATGAGGAAGCAAATGACTCCTGACAAATGCATCTGAGGTGCTGGCAAGGAACTTAAGACAAGCGAAATAAGGACCCTGTAGGGTGGAGAGCCACCCTGAGGTGCACCATTGCTGGATGAGGAAAGAGGGACAGGTGCCTTGAGTTGGATGTCCCCACTCATTCACTAGCTGAACAAGATTGTTGCACATTGATGCATGTTCTAAAGATGTTGGCATTCAAGCCGGGCAGTGGTGGCACACGCCTTTAATCTCAACACTTGGGAGGCAGAGGCAGGCAGATTTCTGAGTTTGAAGCCAGCCTGGTCTACAGAGTGAGTTCCAGGACAGCTAGAACTATACAGATAAACCCTGTCTCGAAAAAAAAGACCAAAAAAAAAAAAAAAAAAAAAAAAGATGCTGGCCCTGTTCTCGGGTTTACATTCTGGAGGAAGCATATAAATTATGCTTATTTGTAATGATGATGATGATGATGATGATGATGATGATGATTATGATGAAGGCCAACAAGTCCCTAAGCAAACAGCAGGGGGCAGGGCATGAAGCAAGGAGATTTATAGAGGCAAGACTACTGCCATAAATAGGCAATAGCAGCTATCACCCAACACAGTATCCATTTATCTTCTTGTCTGGACAGGAAGCACCACAAAGCAATAGAGTCCCATCTATTCAGTTCACTGCTGTAAGCCCAGCTCCTAGAACAGTGCTTAATGGGTAGTAAGAGTGCCATAGATGTTTTTGGATGGAGGAATGAATGAATGAATGAATGAATGAATGAATGACATGTTTCTGTGAACCAGACCATGTGCCACATGTGTGAGCATATGTGTGGCAAGCAGCGTTGAGCACTCTGATTACTAATGTTTGCGTACAGTAGGAAAAGGGCAGCTACCTAAGGAAGCTACCAGGGAGCTAGGTCCGTGCAAGCAAGATGCTCTTTGGAGTACTCTGCTCCAACTGCAGTTGTGTTCTTGCTGCACTGTTCCAGGCATTCGCTGTGGGCTGCCTCCCACCTTGGAAAATGGCTTCTATTCAGCCGAGGACTTCCATGCTGGCAGCACGGTGACCTATCAGTGCACCAATGGCTACTACCTGTTGGGTGATTCCCGAATGTTCTGTACAGACAACGGGAGCTGGAACGGTATTTCACCATCCTGCCTCGGTAAGATAAACATTGGCATCTGCTGTGTGAAGTCACGTTCATGTTCTGTGGGAAACATTTACCACAAATTTTAAGGCTCTCTCGACATCACTTTGCTAAGTCCACCTCTCCTCAGTAAGCCCTGGGCGGATGGTAAAGCAGATATCTCTTCCCAGGGGAGCTAAGGTGCTCCTCAATTTTAGTCAAGTTCAATATTAAAATGGTAGCTCCATCCTGTTTTTCTACCTATTAATTAAGGAAGTCATGGATTTTACAGCTCATCTGCAGAATAATCACAATGATTGCACTTAAACTTCATAAAATATACATATAGTTCTATGCGTTAAGTGATATATGTAGCAACCTAAAAGCAAAACAAACATTGGACACATAAGAAAAATGAATTATCTGGACTATGTGTGTGAGCTGTCTCCATTTCAGATGTTGATGAGTGCGCAGTCGGCTCGGACTGTAGTGAGCACGCCTCCTGCCTGAACACCAATGGATCCTACATATGCTCCTGTAATTCACCATACACGGGAGATGGGAAAAACTGTGCAGGTACTAAAATTCTTATCTCAGTTGCTTAATCCAAGCATGTATTTTAAGGGCACGTTATTTTAAAAGTAAGACAGGAGTGTGATGTTCAAAGAGCAAATGGATGGATGAGGAAAGTAACATTCTTATGAAGGACACATAATGACGGTTAATTAGCATTGAACGTCCCCTGGTTTCCCACTTTCTGGAGCACAAAGTTGAGTCAATTATAGTGTCAGATGCTTAAGGAAGTTGCAAGGATAACAGTAGATTTAGAAATACCATTTAGCCTTGAGCAAAGCAAGCAAGACACTTTTCAAGGCTTTCCCATCAACCTCTTTCCTCTGCCTTAGTCACACACAATGATATCTTTGAAGGAAACTGACATCTTGCCTCTCACCACATCACCCTCCTCTGGGTAGCTTTGATAATACTGGCTGACCTTCAACTCACTAATGTCTTCCTAAATCTGTTATGAGTGTAACTGCCAGAACACCGTGAGAAAGAAAGTAAAGAGGACTTTTTTTAAAGGGAGGGATGTCAAAACACTGGGCTGTGGAGTCCCCAAAGTATAGCAATACCATTTGAAACAGACAGATGATGTGGGGATTCTGTTTCTGGGGTAGGAGGGAAGAGAGAGAGGAGAGAAACACTGACAATATCAAGAAATAGGAAACAGTAGCAGCCAGGAGAGCAGAGTGTGGAAGAGTTACACAATAGAAACAGAAACAAACTGCGTTATCCACAAAGATCTCCTGGGTTACAAAGAATGCTGGATGTATCCATCTGTATCCTATTACTCTCCAGCGGACAAGACGGAAGTGCTGTCTCTACACTATGTGAGGGCCAGATACAAAGTTTCCCAGAACAATATCATATTTAGATGCATTTCCTCTCTTTAAAAAGATGAGTTTTAAATGGGATAAAACATCTCCCCACTCAAAGAGAGGGAAAATAATCCTGAAAATGCAGACTGTGGCCCCCGAGAGTGAGTCAACACAGGAACAGGAAACAGTTTCAAGAGGTGGCTGTGCCTGATAGGAAACAAATACTTAGTTATTATAACCTCATGTCTCAAAAGAACCTGAGAATATAACTTTAATTTCTGTTTTATAGTTCACTTCACACATTTACTATAAGTAACTTTTCCTTATGTTTAACATCAGATAATATCTGCTATGGGAAATAATAAGCATTTGGATATCATTTTTCTGCTCTCTTACAGCTATCCTTCCAAAATCCAATCCTATAATCACATTTATTTTTTGTTCCTTTAAAGTCCTTAAAGGGGCCGAGGGTACAGTTAAACATAGAGCAAGCGATGGGCTGCTCTGTGCTAGGTATCTAGTAGTTTTAAGTAAATAATTAAACAAAATACTTGATATTCATAGCCCAGATGATCTTGAAAGAGATTAAATCAACACAGCCTTTCCCTGCCCCCCTGTTTTCTGTTATTTGTGAGAAAGAGGTCAGAGGACAATTTGCAAGAGTCTTTCCTTCTACTGTGTGGGTCACAGGGATGGAACTCAGGTCATCAGGCTTGGCAGCAATCAGGATTGTATAATCTTTACACCAGTTTGTGATCAAGTTGGTTCCTACATATAAGTGTGTCTAAGGTTGAGATGAGGTATGGAGGGGAAGTCTTCCGAGACATGTGCTCACGACATCACTACTTTGCCATTCGATAACTATCTTCATGGCCATATAAAATTTCCATATTGTTAATATTCCTCCTGATTTCAAAATAGTATTATTTAGAATCTAATGAGAAGGCTCAGCAGTTAGGTAAAAGTATGCACTGCTTTATCATAAGACCTAAGTTCAGATCCCAGCACCCACCTTGGGCAGCTCACAAATGCTTGTATTTTCAGATCCAAGGCATCTGGTGCCTTCTCCTGGCTCCCATGGGCACCTACATACAGGAACAGACAGACAGACAGACACATATACACACACACATACACACATAAGTTTGGGCTGAATAGATAAATGGCTGAATTAGAAGCACATACTGGTCTTGCAGAGGACCAGAGTTTGATTCCCAGCAGCCACACTGGGCTGCTCACAGCTACCTGTGAATACAACTCCAAAGGGATGGGACACCCCTGGTTCCCATGGGCACCAGCACTCAGATGTGCATACCAACATGTAGACATGTACACATAATTTAGAATAATAAAACTATTTAAAAACAATAAAAACTAATCCTTTTAAAAATATTAATGTATAAGTGCCTAATAAATGTATTGTCTGGCTAATGTCCAGCAAGTCCCTGGCTTTGGTGCCTCTCCCTTCAAAAGTCTTTGTCCCATCTTTAGACTTGCCTTAACTGCTGTAGACTTCTTTTGCTTTGAGATTTTGTGTCGTTGTGGGAGTGTCACTTATTATTCCACAAAAACTTTCCTTTAAGAACCTGTAAAATGTAAGGCTCCAGAAAATCCAGAAAATGGCCACTCTTCAGGCGAGATTTATACCGTGGGTGCAGAAGTCACATTTTCCTGTGAAGAAGGACACCAGCTGGTGGGAGTGAGCAAAATCACGTGTTTGGAGTCTGGCGAGTGGGATCACCTCAGACCATCCTGTGAAGGTACACTGAGAAAATGGGCATGATCACTGTACTGGGCAGTTCTAGAAAGATAAAATTGTTGGTGTAGTAAGCTCCAGGTCATGTCAGTCTTTGTTCTGAAAGCCAGGAATAGGGCTCAAGTTTAAACATGACAAGGGATAAAATCTGGAAGCCATAAGATTTCAGAGGGCTTTGCACAGTTTCAGAAAACCATACTCTTTGTTCCCTTCCTCCAGCCATTTCCTGTGGTGCCCCACCTGTTCCTGAAAATGGTGGTGTTGATGGGTCAGCGTTCACATATGGCAGTAAGGTGGTGTACAGGTGAGTGTCTTACTTTAAAGGTGTAGTGCAGTAGTTAATGGCATGCCAGCAGTAGTAGAATACCAAGGAAAGGGGAAACTTCCAGAAGGGGTCTTTTATAATTTTTTTCTTTAAATTTATGTGTCTGAGTGTCTAAGTGATTATATGCCCATGTGTGCAGTTGCGCGTGGAGGCCAGAAGAGGGCATCTGATCTCCTGGAGCTATAGTTACAGGGGGTTATGTATATGCTCATGTATATGCTGAGACCCAAACTCTGGTCTTCTGTAAGAGCAGTGTGCTCTCTTAACAGAGCTATTTCTCCAGCCTCCCTAAAGGGTTTTTATTATCATTATCATTATTTTATTCTTATTATAGAAATAGTTGGATTCAGTATAGTGTAAAGAAGTCAATTCTGATAACCTCCTTGTAGTCATATCCTTAAATCTCCTGACCAATAGCCTGCTGTTGCCACTGGCATGCCCCGAGGCACCATGATGCAAGGCCCTCCGAATTAATGGATAACCTTGGTTAGTAACCATCTGTGAGTCCAAGCCTTATAGCCTAGGGACTTTAGCCCATATCATCTCAAACCCAGAATTTTCTACATTCAGGTCATTTATCCATGGCACACATTGGAGACACGCCAAATTCTCACATCTGCCCTTTGAGTATTACTTTAGGTTACTGTGGGAAGATGTACAATATTCAACCATGTAGAAAAATGTAATTTTGAAGCATTATTCCAATGTAAAAACAGTTCCCAAAATACCTAAATTCCTTATAGTTTTTTAAGGGTTTGGTACACATAATATAATTCAAAATAGGGACGAGAAGATGGAGGACCTGAGTTTGAATCCCCAGTTGAAGTGCATATTCTAAGTGTGCAGTGGTCCATGGAGGCCAGAAGAGGGCATCAGATCTCCTGGAGGTATAGTTATAAGAGATTATGAACTGCTGATGTAGATGCTGAGAACCAAGCTCTGGTCCTCAGATTCAGGTGGAGCTGGGTGACACGGCATGCATCTCTAATCCTCATGGCCCTACAGGGAGATGGGGGCTAGCAGGACAAAGACAGGAGACTCCCCTAACATCTGATCACTAAAGGCAGCAACAAACAACAAAGAAAAGCTGCCTCAAACAAGATGGAAGGCCAAGGACCAACACCTGAGGTTATCCTTTAGCCTCCCCATGTGCAACACAGCATGTGCCTATGCACATGCTGCACTCATACTTATGAACCAATGCTCATACACACAACATCATACACTCATACAAATTAAAATGTGCAGCATAAAGCTATCCGTATTCAGTCATTTGCCTCTGTCTTTTCCAGGTGTGATAAAGGATATACTTTGGCTGGGGATGAAGAGTCAGCATGCCTCGCTAGTGGTTCATGGAGTCATTCCTCTCCTGTGTGTGAGCTGGTGAAGTGTTCCCAGCCTGAGAACATAAATAACGGGAAATACATCTTAAGCGGGCTCACATACCTTTCTATTGTATCATACTCCTGTGAGAACGGATACAGGTAAAGGGGGTAGGTGGGTACCTCCCCTGCTTCCTACAGTCTCCCCTCTATGCCTAAGCTTGAGTGAATGTGCTAGCTGACTTTCAAACCAAGTCTATAAAAGTAGGTATGTCCTAAAATGTGTGTGCTTCTTGGAGCCTGGCTTACAGCGAATGTCAGGGAGGCTGTCCATCTGTGACTCCAGAAGTTCTTACAGTTCAACCGCTGGAGTGTTCAGACTCTAAAGAGGAAAGCCAGGTTGGTTTGGGAAGCACAGCATCATACCTGAGGAAATGCCTTGCGATGGATCTTTTTTGTATACAGTTTATCAGGATGATATTTATTAGTACATGACATAGCACAAGAAAGCATGGGAGGTTCTTCATTCTGTAAGAAGTTCACTTGTGTGTATGTGTGCACATGCGTGTGCATATGTGCATGTGTGTGTATGCATGTGTGTCAGACTGTGCCCAGAAAGGTATTCACCGGGTTCTAAAGTAAAACAGATCAAGTGGGTAGGAGTAAAGAATCAAGGGCCGATGGGATGGCTCAGAGAATAAAGGTGCTTATGTCTAAGCCTAATGGGGGGAAAGAACTGACTCCTTCAAATTATCTTCTGACCTACACACATCCCCAGCAGCAGCAGCAACAACAACACAATAATGTTTTTAAAAAACTAATCAAGACTGCCAGAATCATGCTAGAAACAGGTGGGTAAGCCATGCCATGGGTATAGGGTTTGCAAAGTCAAAAGATAACCAGAGGTCAGAGTCATGAGCAACACAGCCCAAATACCAGGTCCTGGAAGGACAATGCCTTTGACCTTGGTGACGCTGATGGCCTGTCTGTTCAGGTGTCCAACTTCCAGTTGAATAATAATTAAACTATTAACCCTTCTCATCCCAGTAACCTTCCAGTCAGAAGCTTTGGAGTTCCCCCTTTACCAATTACACATTACCAACACATTAGACTTGAACTTTGTACCAAGTGATTCTTAAGTTTCTTTACCCATTTATTATTTTAAATGGTCTGGTTGGTGTAAATTTCTTTTGCTTTCATACAAAGCAATACAATGTGCAGAACTGCTATTTGTGCACTAAAACTCAACATTCAGCCTGCATTGTCTTCCAAGTCCTATTTCTCCATGGAGTAAAGAGTCACCCAGTGAGAGGAATGACCTGAACCCTCTCTCCTATCTGTAGCTTACAGGGCCCATCCCTTCTTGAATGCACAGCTTCGGGCAGCTGGGACAGAGTGCCGCCTAGCTGTCAGCTCGTCTCCTGCGGAGAGCCTCCAGTCGTCAAAGATGCAGTCATCACTGGGGGCAACTTCACTTTTGGGAACACAGTCGCTTACACATGCAAAGAGGGGTAAGTAAAGCCTGAAAGGAGGGGAGCATGGAGCATCAAGTACAGAAAATCAAACTCCCCGACGGTGAAGACAGAGAGCTTCTTGCTCTTATTTCCTAAGAGCAGAGAGGAGGTATGCTTCCCAGTGGAAACAGTATCTCCCTGGAATGTACTAATTAAGATTCAGATAGTAGACAAAGGGCAGTGGAATACAAAGTATCTTTATACTTTAACCAAGAATACGGAAAAGCCATTGAAGCAGGTGTGCCTCTGTATATCACCCACAAAAGTCACAATATAAGAATGGTAAGTCAGCAGGGGAATAAAAAAACTGGGGTTCAAGTTTCTCATTTTGATAATCTTACCTTGAAAGTTGATATTTGGCAAAGCAGAAAACGCATTGCAAAGGACTTTAGCTTGTGGCCTCATTTGATGGTCAAGAAAGTCCTGTGAGGCAAACCCACGGGTTGATACATACCTGTGATGGCCTGTTTAGGATCTCAGGCCGCCAAGGCATTGAGTATGGCCAGACTCACCCTCCATTGTGGGCACTGTGTTTCTTCTCTGTCTACACTTTCTTGTTAATATTTTCATCATCCTTGGCGTTTGCACACTCGAGTGCTCCCTGGATGTCTGCCTCAGTTGCATGCCCTTAGAGAAGCAGCGTGTCCTCTCTGTGTCTCAAATGTCCTCCTGTGGCAGTGGTTCTCAACTGCCCTAATGCTGAGACCCTTTAATACAGTTCCTGATATCATGGTGATCCTGAACCATAAAATTATTTATGCTGCTACTTCATAACTGTAATTTTGCTACTGTTGTGAATCACAATGTAAATATCTATATTTTCCAGTTGTCTCAGATGACCCCTGTGAAAGGGTTGTTGGACAACCTCCACCCCACAGGAGTTGTGACCCAGAGGTTGAGAACCACTTTCCCAGGTCAAGCTAGTTCACTAGAGGCTGATATTTGTGAGAGAACAAAGACTATAATGAATGGCTTAGCCAAGGGCAGCAAGCATCAATAAAGCCAACAGTGAAGCTGTTAACTGGCTCTGGAGTGAGGGCATGCAGGAACTGAGCTGTCAGAGAGGATGTGTTTCGTGTCACCAGTCCAGGCTCTGTCACCAGCATCACGTGGTGACATGTTCTTGGGGAGACCTTGAGCCTCAAACACTGACATCAGAACTTTCTGAAATCCTAAGTTAAAATAACAGCAGCAATAACTTTAACATTTGCTTATCACGTGAAGTGACGGCCCCTGCTGGCCATCCAAAATACAGGAGGGAACTGTCTGCAATGGCTGAACAAATGAATAGTCATTTGAACCACAAATCACAAATCACTACCCCTGAAGTTTTTGATGAAAGGTAAAAAGCAACTATAAAAAGACAGTTTTCTTTTTCTGGAGTTCAAACTCTTGATGATAGAACAGTAAGTCCTTTTGAGGAAACCATCCTCTCCTCCGTGTGCTGTGGGAGCAGCCTCACTGGAAAGAGAGCTTCTGTCTTGTTCTCTTGCCTTCTGGCCACATTGTGAACAGCGCCTGTGAACAGAAGTAAAACCAGCACAATGCTCTGTTTAAGATCACCTGTGTTCCCATTACGGAGATAGGAGTATGTGTTAAGTCTTTGTTATGTTTAAGAAGTTTTATGAAAGAAATACGATAGATAGGACAAATTCCCCTGGAAGCCAGCCTCAATACTACTAGTAGTAGACTAACAGTCTACTATTCTCATGTTAACAAATGCCCATTTTGTCATCATTACATACACATTTTCATAGGCAAATATACTTTGAATTTACATGTTAATGTAAATAGTACCTTATTTAAGAAGTTATCATTTAAATCACTTTTCTCTTTTAAAATATTTATTTTATTTTTAATTATGTGTATGTATATGTTGAATAATCTCTCTCAGATATGTGCTAACCAGCTGAACTACTTCTTCACTGTTATAAAATATGCCTGCATACGGAGAAGTCATCTCTGGCCTGCGGAGAGAACTCCGCAAGTTAGGTTCCTCCTGAGGACTAAGTTCAGATCCCCAGCACCCAGGTATAAAGCCCAGCAGTGTGGCACTTATCTTAACCCCAGTGCTGATGGAGGCAGAGATAGGCAGATCCTCATGGCTCCCTGGGTGGCCAGTCTAACCAAAAGAACAAGTTCCAGGTTAGTAGAGAACTTGTCTCAAAAAACAAAGTGCAAAGCAATAGAGAAAGACCCCTGATTTTGACCTCTATCCTAGATACACACACACACACACACACACACACACACACACACACACACACACACACAGAGGCACCACAGAGGTGGTGGCATATTCTTGAGGGGATCTGGAACCTCAAACACTAACATGAGAACTTTCTGAAATCCTAAATTAAAACAACAACAGCTATAAGTTTATCATTGTAATATGATTATCATATGATGGCCCCTGCTGGCTATCCATAATATGGGAGGAGATTGTCTACGGTGGTTGAACAAGTGAATAGTCATTTCACCACAAATCACAAATCTCTAAATTACTCATTTCTCTACAGTAGTACACTAAAGTGCTCCCACTTTATTTGCTTATAAAAGCAGAGTCACACTGAGTACTTCTGCCTGTTTCCTGGAACATAGAAAATGGGATATCCCTGGTCTAGACATTGCAAGCTGTAGCTTGGGTCATAGAACATTCGTATTTTTAGCTTTGCAAGACAGTCATAAGTTACCAAAATTTAAAGTGTCCCTGCGAGCCCAGTTAAGGTGTAATGTACACATGACTGCCAGCAGATGGCGACAACACCTTCAGTCAAGAAGCCGTGGAGAGTCCAATCACAAACAGGTATCTGGAATTCCAAACCTAATTGTTTAAAACACACAAATGAAGAGAGGGAGGGGGAAGGCTGTAAGAGCCAGCAGACTAGGAAGCTGGCTGTGATAGTGAGTCTCCTAGAGATGACAGGAAGCTGCACCCACAATATTTCAATAATGTGGTTGCTGGAACAAAAACAATACCATTTCTCATACTAAAGCAGAAGCCGGAATTCTCACAGGGCCCACACCCAGACAAAGAACTACAGGCAATTGGAGAATTCTGAATGAGGGAGACTTAGTCTTACCAAGGGATGAGCCCCTTCATGGGTTATCTAACTCCAAGTGATCAGCCCTGAACTCTTACATACGATCAACACGTAATAGGCTCAGCAGGTTGTATTTATATATTTATGCACATATATGTAACAGGAGGCCATCAATCTGAGAGGGAACAAAGCAGGGAGACATGGGAAAAAAGGAAGGAGGAAAGAGAAGGGAGTAAACTATGTAACTCTTATTTTTTTAAATGATATTTTAAATCTGAAACATGAAACATGAAAGTCTAAAAATTATATTCACTAATGATATATATCACCTAATATGCCCATACATGTGTACACAGTGCCATTCTTCCACCAGGTTCAATGTACCTACCTACTCATGGATTTGCCATTTCTTCCAAAATTATTTCTCGTAGCATATTGAAATGTGCACAGCTGTTCCCTGCAGTCTCAACTTCTACTCCTGTGTACCTTTAACCGAGTGCCTCCCAGTCAACCTTCCCTATCCCTCTGCTCTTTCTGGTTTCTGATCCCTAGCATTCCACTCAAAGCTTCAACAACAGCTGCTTGTAAAACCAAGTGTGCTAACAGTTTTCTTCTAGTATGTCACTTATCAGAGCTCCATTCTTGCTGTGCCTTGTCGGTGATGAATCTTTCACCATGGGAAACATGCCTGTTGTCCTGGCTAGTTCTACGTCAACTTGACACAAGTTAGAGTCATCAGAGAGGAGGGAGCCTCAATTGAGAAAATGCCTCCACAAGATCAGGCAAGCCTATAAGGTGTTTTCCTAATTAGTGATTGGT
This sequence comes from Mastomys coucha, assembly GCF_008632895.1. NCBI lineage: Eukaryota > Metazoa > Chordata > Mammalia > Rodentia > Muridae > Mastomys > Mastomys coucha. The sequence continues at coordinate 18,877,709 of NW_022196900.1, read as the reverse complement.
AGGGGAGGGCCCAGCTCATTTTGGGTTGTGCCACCCCTGGGCTGGTGGTCCTGGGGTCTATAGGAAAGCAGACTGAACAAGCCCTGAGGAGCAAACCAGTAAGCAGCACCCCTTCATAACCTGTGCATCAGCTCCTGTCTTGCAGGTTCCTGCCCTGTTGAGTTCCTTTCCTGACTTCCTTTAGATGATGAACTGTAATACGGAAGGGTAAGCCCAATAAACACCTTTCCTCCACAACTTGCTTTTGCTCATGGTGTTTCATCATAGTGATAGTGACCCTAAGACACCTGACTATGTATTGCCATTTCAGAGTCTCTCCTTACAGAAAAAAAGGCTTACTGTGTCCACAACAACCCCCTCGTGATCTGGCTTTCTGGACTCTTTTCTACCAGCTACCCCAGGGCCTCAGCTTTGCTTTAATTTATCAGGTTGAAAGGTTTTGCAGTGGTGGCGCACATCTTTAATCCCAGCACTTGGGAGGCAAAGGCAGACAGATTTCTGAGTTCTAGGCCAATCTAGTCTACAGAGTGAGTTCCAGGACAGCCAGGCCTATACAGAGAAACCCTGTCTCGAAAAACCGAAAAAAAAAAAAAAAAAGTTTTGCATACAAAGTGAGTAGTATGGATTCTAATATGAAACCTGTATCAGGCACTGATCTGTAGTTAGCAGCTGCCTCATTTTTCTACCCAGCACCTCTGCAAACACAGGGATGGACCAGATTTTACAAGTTTACCATGTTAACAAACCTCCTTCCAGGATGTGGATTCCTGCCAGACACCCCGTTACTAATTCAGTCTGAGGCTGCCTTTGTTTCTTTTCCTCTCCGGTTCCTTTCTTTGTCTAATCCAAAGGCAAGCTCAGCAGTCCCTGGCAAGCTTGCTTTGCTGGTTTCAGTTTCTGCCTCGTGTTGAAATCATGGAGATTTCCTTTCTGGTTAGCCCAGCTATGCACTTAATTTGTTACATCTTATCAAGTGTTACAGAGAAGATTTGCAGGTTACATGATAGCCAGAACCAAGAATCTGGTCTTGTCCTCTCCGTCTTTTCCATTTCTATTATCCTTCTAGAAGCTTGTGTAGCACAGCCCTACCATCTTGTTATATTAAGAATAGCATCATTGTATCCAAGCCTTGACTTGTAGGTAATGTGGCAGGCCTTGCTTTCTCCTTCTCCATCCTGAACTCCTCCCTGAAGCTTGTGTAGCACACCCCTGGCATCTTGTTATATTAAGAATAGCATCATTGTTTCCAAGCCGGGACTTCTAGGTAATGTGGCGTGCCTTGCTGTGTGGCTCACCTTGCTGTTTCTTTCTCCATCCGCAGCTGCCCTCAGACTCATGAAGGTGGAGCTTATCTCCTTTCAAGTCTCAAGTCTGCTTTCCCTCTGCCCTCCATAACTATAAGCCACCCAGAACTGAACATACATGAACATGCGAACAATCTTACTGTTGTCTCACTATTGCTATTTTATATGATATATTTTATTGGTTCTTTGAGAATTTCACACCTGCATATGATGTAATTTCATCATATTCACTCTTCGCCACAAGTCTGCTAGGGTCCATCCCTATTCCCTAATCCCACCTCCCAACTTCATGACCTCGACTTTGATTTGATTTTTACCACCCACTAAGTCCAATTTTTGCTACCCTTGCATGCATGAGTATGGAACTGTTCCCTAGAGCATAGACCGCCTACAGGGATCACGCCCTTAAGGAAAACTGTCTCTCCATCACCTAACTCTGTCAACTGTCAATAAGGATGGATGCTGGACTGTTGTTGCTGGGTTGTCTGATTGATTTTAACTTTTATACTGCCAGTGAGCTTTGATGGAGCCTCTCCCTGAATCTCGGGAGCAAGATACATTCTCAAGTTTACAGGGAGGAAGCGAGGGCTTCAAGAGACCAGAGTAGAATGACCAGTGCCAGGACATGAAAGAAGCAAGCAGCAATATCCAATTCACCAATGCAAACTTACCTTTTACCCACACATTTAGCTTTCGAAATTTTTATCAACACCTCAAATGGCAGAAGCAAGTGCTTCAGGCCAGATAGATGGATGGCCATTTGTTTCTCTTTCTTTCTTTCTTTCTTTTTTTTTTTTCTCATCCTTAGGCTGACATTTGTTGGTATGAAACTCAGAGGTGTGGAAGGGTTAATGACATCATAAAAACCTCACCGAGTTTCCCTCTTTTGATTCTTCTCACATAGAAGCTTCTAAAGGGAATTACTGGATCTATTAAGACAAGAGCTTTGATCTTCAATAGTTGTAATGAATTGAAATAAGATTAATCACGGCCGCTTTCTATTATTCTCATTAACCCATAGCTGTTTAATGAGCAGCTTTTGCCTTTTAGAAGGGAACCGGATGCTGCTCTCAGGAGCTCACTCATAAAGCTCCCAGGGCCCATGCTGGTTAGGAAGCTTCCTCTAGGTGTGGGAATCCAGCTACTGAAAACTTGCATCAGAAAGGATTCTGCCCATTTCTGAAGGATTCCTGTGTATTGCTGGAACCCTAAGGCATCCTTGCGATGCTGATGGACTCCTTCCCCAGGGACATGGGGTGTATGGCTGATTTTTAATAAAAGTATAAAAAACATTGTCCCCGAGACTTCTTGAACAAGAGTACAAAGGTTACAAAGAGTTGAAGTGATTAAACCTTTGTCTTATGTCGATACTGAATCCAGCTTTGTCTCACGGCTTAGACTTAGCCCACTTTCACATTTTCTCACCTTGGTAGCCAGCAGTTACAGGAATATTCTGTCAACTATAAAATGCTCAGTCTCTGATCCCACAACAAAATAAGCGAGTAAAAGATGTCCCCTAGAATTCCAAATACACTTCCAAACTTCTGACAGAATTAATTAGGACAAGCAATTTGATGTTTTAGTGATTAAGCAGTGGTTTATGGTTAATTCCCCTAGATGTCATTTAGAATATATATCCCTTTTACCATCTTAAAATTATAACCTTTTTAGTAGTATTCATCTTGGTTTATCATCTAACCTGTCTTCACTGAGCACATTCTCTTGTGATGCAAAGTTCTGACATGCTGGCCCTTGGGAAATGACAAAGTCCTCCAGAACTCCATGTGAGGCACAGGGTAGAAACCAACTATGTACCTTACAGTATCACACTGTAACACTCTGACTGCCACATTGTGTCATTGGCCACTGCAAACAAGCCCTACATTAATACAGCATCTATGCCCTGAAGAGGGTCAGGTATGAAAAGGAGGCAACATCCTGTATGAGGAAATACATGTTAACTGAAATGCATAAAGAAAAACAAAAGTCTTAATCCAGACTGGGGGATAAAAAGATTCTAAAAATGAAATCTTCACATTCATATCTCTTTAAAGTGTGTTTTCAGTGGTCGTTGCCCATTCAATTGGAGAGCAGGTTTGCTGTTAGTTTTTCACCAAGAAAGAGTAATTGGTGGAGAGTTATCACAAGGTCAAGGATCAAAGACCACAAGTGCTTCCAAATTATATAATGTAGTTTTCACATTCTCAAGATGCTCTGTGGAATAAGGAAGATTCTAGAAACAGATGCTTCCACCTCAGAGCACCTGGAGCCAGGGAATAAAGGAAAGGCTTTTATGTACAATGGATTCCTATACATCAGGGCTGTCTAGGTCTGTGCATATGAGCTTCAGCCAGTGAACGTTGCCGGGCACATCAAACAGGATGACACATGTTTCAAAGTATGTGAATGGTTCAAGTTGAGTTGTAAAACATCAGGGACCTCAGTAAGATGTTCTACCCAGGACATGTCCTATGCAGGGGCACTCAAATCAGCAGGCCCAACCTGGTGATTTTTTAAATAAGTTTGTTCACTAAGTATTCTGGCAGTGAGTTCTGCCTGTAACTGTTAAGAGAGAAGTCATCTAAACACCCACTAAGTTCATATCCACATAGAAAGACTGAGGTTTTCCCAAACCATGAGCTTAAGAGTCCCTAAGCGGAGACCTCACTCAGCTATTGGGATTATCTAAAAGTACTCTGCTTATCTAAAAGTGACACTTTTAATAATCTGATTATCTAAAAGTGACACTGCTTCTGTGCACTGTATATAAGGTACATGGCCATAGATGGGATCTGGTGATCTACTGACATCTGTCATTTTTGTTGAATTGTCCATTAGTCTCCTGTAGATATTATAGATATGTCAGCTGAGGACAATGGAATCCCAATTTTTCTCTAATGGATTATTTCTTTTAGACCTAAAAGAGATCTCAGTGAAGGTTTTGGTTACTAATGATTTAAGAGTCTTTGCTGAAAGGTGGGTTAAATGGTTTGTATTGACACCTCCATGTAGTTCCCACAGTATCCCCACAAACAATGGTCTTATATAACTAGTGTGAAAAGGAGAGAGGGGGTTGCTTTGTGGGAAAGATGTAAGTGTTGGAATCTAGTAACTAAATTTTAATCTCACATCCGCTAACAGTGGATTGATGTGTGGCAAGTGACTGATTTATCATTCATCTGTATGATGAACCAATCCTTGTCTAACAAGGATCAACAACCCCCTCACCCCCCCCACAGCTGTTTTCATTCCCTTTCTCATCATTAGTAACAAAATAATGTAAGTATTCTGGCAGTGAGTTCTGCCTGTAACTGTTAAGAGAGAAGAAGCGATGGTAGATACCCCTTCAAAACTCTGTTGTCTAAGAGACTGAAAAGGAAAATCAGAGGGCCTCAGATACAATGTTCCTAATCACACAGCCCAATGTTTGTTCTGCTCTATTGAGATAGCCCCAGGGATCATATTAATAATCTCTCATCAGATATAGGCAAAGAAAGGCTGGGAGATATTGAGCACAGAGGTTTGGGGAAACATTGGACCCTAGAATTATAATCACTGTTTTAAAGTTCACTGAATGTAAGTGAGCAACTATAAGCTATATCTAGGCTAAATGTGGTTCACTAAGGCTTTTTTAAAAAAATATGACTACTAAAATCAACAGACTAAAGCTATCAAAGCTTTGGAAGCCTAATGTTAAATTGAGTCAAAGCTTATTTCTCATTTTTATTTTTAAAAATGTGAAGTAGTCAGGGACTGGGGTCAGGCTGGTTGGTGAAATAGGGACCTGGATGTGATCCTCAGCACCTATGTAAGAAACTTGGGGTGGGTGGAGGGCGTGGCCTGCTTATGTGGGGGCATGGCCTGCATATGATTCTAGTACTGGGGAGGTGGAGACAAGCAGATCTTCCAGGCGCCCCAGCAAGTCAGCCTGCCTAAGCAGTAATATTCAAGTCCCAGCAAAAAACAAAAACAAAAACAAAAAAAACCCTGCCTCTCAAAAAAGTAAGGTAGATGATTCCTGATAAATGATTATGACCTCTGACCTCTCAAAGCATGTACACATATACAACTGAGCGCACGCGCGCGCGCGCACACACACACACACACACACACACACATGTAACTATCACTAGAGTTCTTTAAATAGCAAAAGTCTTAAGTTTATTTCCTTAGAATTGCTAGACTCATTTTAACAATAAGCTCAATATTCTGTTGCCAAATATTATTTAACAAACAAACAAACAAAAAAGAATAAAAGCAAAGTTAGTGAGGATAGACTAACAAATGAAAAGAGAAGAGAATGCCTTTTGTCGATACTACACTGAGTTGTTTCTTTCTCCTCATTCCCATAGCTACACCCTTGCTGGTCCTGACACCATCGTATGCCAGGCCAATGGCAAGTGGAATTCAAGTAACCATCAGTGCCTGGCCGTCTCCTGTGACGAGCCCCCCAATGTGGACCACGCCTCTCCAGAGACTGCTCACAGGCTCTTCGGAGACACTGCATTCTACTACTGTGCAGATGGTTACAGCCTGGCTGACAATTCCCAACTCATCTGCAACGCCCAGGGGAACTGGGTTCCCCCTGAGGGCCAGGCTGTGCCTAGATGCATAGCTCACTTTTGTGAAAAACCTCCATCTGTTTCCTACAGCATCTTGGAATCTGGGAGCAAAGCAAAGTTTGCAGCTGGCTCAGTGGTAAGCTTCAAGTGCATGGAGGGTTTTGTGCTGAACACCTCAGCGAAGATTGAGTGCCTGAGAGGTGGAGAGTGGAGCCCTTCTCCCATGTCGGTCCAGTGCATCCCAGTGCGGTGTGGAGAGCCTCCAAGCATCACAAACGGCTACCCGAGTGGAACAAACTATAGTTTTGGGGCCGTGGTGGCGTACAGCTGCCACAAGGGATTCTATATCAAAGGGGAGAAGAAGAGCACATGTGAGGCCACAGGACAGTGGAGTAGACCCATGCCTACCTGCCACCCTGTATCCTGTAATGAACCACCTAAGGTTGAGAATGGCTTCCTGGAGGTAAGAGACTGCAAGTGATCCCTCATAAGGCCACCTACCCTACCGTGATTGATTCAGAATATCCAAGTAGAGGCAGTGAACAGATTGGTTGTTAAAACAGAAATATCTCAAGTCTACACAGTGTGTATTGAATAAAAATGGATCAAGATAATTTAGAAACCTTACAATTTGTATATTTTCAAGTTCTTATTTTATGCATACAGGTATTTACCTGCACATATAAACATGCACCCTGGGGGGGGTGCGGAAGAGGCATCAGATCCCATAGGATTAGAGTAACAGACAGTTGTGAGGCACCATGTGGGTACTGAGAATTCAATCTTCGTCCTCTGGAGGACTGTGCTCTTAACCACTGAGCCACCTCTCCAGTCCCCTCGATATGCATCTTTCTGCATTATAGTAACCTATATACAAGGCCTGTGTAGCCATATCTTAGCCATAAATATGGAGTTAGAGGAAGCCAATTTTAATGAAATTCCATTTTGTTTTTATAAAAATTCACCGCCTAAGATGGAAGTAAATAGATATTTATCATTACTCTGATTTTAAGTGAAATATGAGGTGCATTTTTCTCATTGCTCGTACAAGATATCTAAAGATAATCTCACCATGATGAGCAAATTGTTAAGTGTGATACAAATGTGATCTGCTCCCACCCTAAAGTGTCTTCTCACGAAGTGTGTCAGGAAGACAAGAATGAGGGCTGTGGTGATAGTTGCAGTGGGAAAGTGCTTTCTGCACAAGGGCGAGGTGTGAGCTTGATCTGCAGACCCCAGGGTGAGAAAAAGCCAGGCACGGTGCCACACACCTCTAACCCCAGTGCTGGCCAGGCAGGGGCAACCTGATCTCCAGAGTTCACTGGCTTGCCAGCCTAGCCTGCATGACAAGCCATAGATAAAGACTGTCTCAAGAAACAAATAAATCAAAACGAGGTGAATGGCACCGGAGAAATGACACCTGAGGTTGACTTCTGGACCCTACACTCAGGCACCCACATATACCAAAAGATAAGAGGGTGAGGGGAATAGTCTAGTCTTCCAAGTCTACAAATTTAAGTAGAAAATACTTAATTGAAATCGTTTTTGAAGCATCTATATACATGTACTTACTAAGTTCTCTGGGTATACTGTTGGTACTGCCCTGATCTTATCTCTGTTGGGTTCCATAAGAATTTCTACAGAGGAAATGACTTCATTGGATCCTTCACATTTTACTTCCCTTCCTACAAAAATTAGGGCAGACCAGTTTCGAACAGCATAAAACTTTTCTCATGGAAGTCCTGACTGACTGATTGTAAATGTGGGTCTCTGGGTTTTATTCTGTTTGACTGTCGATGTGCTTGCTATATTTGTTGGGTTGCCTGTTCTGTAGGCTGTACTGACTTTCCTTTCCCTGTTGTTCAGCACACCACGGGCAGGACCTTTGAGAGTGAAGCAAGGTTCCAGTGCAACCCAGGCTATAAGGCAGCTGGAAGTCCTGTGTTTGTCTGCCAAGCCAATCGACACTGGCACAGTGATGCCCCTCTGTCCTGCACCCCTCTCAACTGTGGGAAACCCCCTCCCATTCAGAATGGCTTCTTGAAAGGAGAAAGCTTTGAAGTAGGGTCCAAGGTTCAGTTTGTTTGTAATGAGGGATATGAGCTTGTTGGTGATAATTCTTGGACTTGCCAGAAATCTGGCAAATGGAGTAAGAAGCCAAGCCCGAAGTGTGTCCCCACCAAGTGTGCAGAGCCTCCTCTCTTAGAAAACCAGCTCGTATTAAAGGAATTGACTTCTGAGGTAGGCGTGATAACCATTTCCTGTAAAGAGGGCCATGCCTTGCAAGGCCCCTCTGTCTTGAAGTGCTTGCCATCCGGGCAATGGAACGGTTCCTTTCCTGTTTGTAAGATGGTCCTTTGTCACTCACCTCCCTTGATTCCCTTTGGCGACCCCGAGTCTTCAGGTGCTCTTCATTTTGGAAGTACTGTCAAGTATTTGTGTGTCGATGGGTTTTTCTTAAGAGGCAATCCAACCATCCTCTGCCAGGCAGATGGCACCTGGAGTTCTCCATTGCCCGAATGTGTTCCAGTAGAATGTCCCCAACCTGAGGAGATCCTCAACGGCATCATCCACGTGCAAGGGCTTGCCTATCTCAGCACTACACTCTACACCTGCAAGCCAGGCTTCGAGTTAGTGGGAAACACTACCGCCCTTTGTGGAGAAAATGGCCAGTGGCTTGGAGGAAAACCAATGTGCAAACCTATTGAGTGCCCAGAGCCCAAGGAGATTTTAAATGGCCAGTTCTCTTCCGTGAGCTTTCAGTACGGACAAACCATCACATACTTTTGTGACCGAGGCTTCCGGCTTGAAGGTCCCAAATCCTTGACCTGTTTAGAGACAGGTGACTGGGATATGGATGCCCCCTCTTGCAATGCCATCCACTGCAGTGACCCACAGCCCATTGAAAATGGTTTTGTAGAAGGTGCGGATTACAGATATGGTGCCATGATTATCTATAGCTGCTTCCCTGGGTTTCAGGTGGTTGGCCACGCCATGCAGACTTGTGAAGAGTCAGGATGGTCAAGCTCCAGCCCTACATGTGTACCCATAGACTGTGGTCTCCCTCCTCACATAGACTTTGGAGACTGTACTAAAGTCAGAGATGGCCAGGGATATTTTGATCAAGAAGACGACATGATGGAAGTCCCATATCTAACTCCTCACCCTCAACATTTGGAAGCAACAGCTAAAACCTTGGAAAATGCAAAGGAGTCCCCTGCCTCGCATGCATCCCACTTTCTCTACGGCACGATGGTTTCCTACAGCTGTCAGCCTGGTTATGAACTGCTGGGAATCCCCGTGCTGATCTGCCAGGAAGATGGGACATGGAATGGGACTGCACCCTCTTGCATTTCCATTGAATGTGATTTGCCTGTTGCTCCAGAAAATGGCTTTTTACATTTTACACAGACCACTATGGGCAGTGCTGCACAATATAGTTGCAAACCGGGGCACATTCTAGAAGGCTCCCACTTGAGGCTTTGTCTGCAGAATAAGCAGTGGAGTGGCACTGTTCCACGCTGTGAAGCCATCTCATGCAGTAAGCCAAACCCACTCCAGAACGGATCCATCAAAGGAAATGACTACTCATACCTGGGTGTGTTATACTATGAGTGTGACTCTGGCTATATTCTCAATGGCACCGAGATGAGGACATGCCTAGAAAATAAAGACTGGGATGGGCATGAGCCCACGTGTATTCCTGTGGATTGTGGCTCACCCCCAGTCCCCACCAATGGCCAAGTGAAGGGAGAAGAGTACACTTTCCAAAAGGAGATTGCACATGCTTGCAGTGAAGGCTTCGTACTCGAAGGAGCCAGGAGTCGTGTCTGTCTTAGCAATGGAAGTTGGAGTGGTACCACTCCCCACTGTGTACCTGTCAGGTGTCCTGCCCCCCCACAGGTGCCAAATGGGATGGCAGAAGGCCTAGACTATGGGTTCAAAAAGGAAGTAGCATTCCACTGTCTCGAAGGCTATGTGTTGCAGGGAGCTTCAAAACTCACTTGTCAGTCCAATGGGACTTGGGATGCAGAAGTTCCCATCTGTAAACCAGCTACCTGTCGTCCTCCTGCCAATCTTCCCCAGGGTTTCCCTAATGGCTTCTCTTTTTATCATGGGGGCCACATACAGTATCAGTGTTTTACTGGTTATAAGCTTCATGGGAACCCATCAAGACGATGCCTTCCCGATGGTACCTGGAGTGGCAGCACGCCTTCCTGCCTTCCTTGCAGGTGTTCCGCACCCATCATTCAACAGGGAACCATCAATGCAACTGATCTGGGGTGTGGAAAGACGGTCCAGATTGAGTGCTTCAAAGGCTTCAAGCTGCTTGGGCGTTCTGAAATCACCTGTGATGCCAATGGCCAATGGTCTGACTTCCCACTCTGTGAGCACGCTGAGTGCGGGCCTCTCCCAACCATACCCAACGCAATCGTCCTTGAGGGTAGGCTTTCCGAGGACAACGTGGTAACTTACAGCTGCAGACCTGGCTACCTCATGCAAGGTAGTTCAGATCTCATCTGTACAGAGAAAAAGATATGGAGCCAGCCTTACCCAACGTGTGAACCCCTGTCCTGTGGATCCCCGCCGACTGTGGCCAATGCCGTGGCAACAGGAGAGGCGCATACCTATGAAAGCAAAGTGAAACTCAGGTAAGACTGTGGGTGGCTGTGGAGTCTGCAAGGAGTGTAAGCAAGAAGATTATAAAATGAAGCAGAGGTCAAAATGTAGCTAATTAGGACGAGAACCACCATCCCTGGGATCCCCTTTAAGCCCCAAAGCCTTTAGTACTTCATTTACTCAGGACTATGTAGAAATAGATTTACTATGAAAATAAATGTATACCCTTTCCAGGCTGTGGTTCTAACTCAATTCCCATGGTGCTCACAAGCCTCAAGGCCCTCTAACCAGCCTCCATCATGTCTGAATCTCTGAGCAATATAAATAAGAAGGCTATCCTGCCTGTGCTACATGAGCTAAGAATATGGTGCTCACATAATGGAAACTCTGCTGTCTGAAGGGAATGATTACATTAAATATTAAAATGAAAGACATAAAAATTCAGAATGAACTGAGTCATTAAAATTTTTATTGGAATAAAATAAAAATAACCATCATGTTCAAAAGCATCTCAGTTGTCTCAAGATTTCGTTTACATTCCTGGTACAACGATGGGCAGGCGTTAACAGCTCCTAACTGACTGATAACTGAGCACCTCTTCTGGGGTGATCCATTCTGAATGTTTTAGCCCCACCTTCATGTTGCCCTGACTGTAGTACAAAGCAAAGTTTATGGAAAGATGGGATGTTAGGTAGCTGAACAGTACCAGAGACCTGAGCACAAAACAAAAGAATGAATGACCAGCCCTTGCCTTTGAAGTATATTTTAAAACTTCCATGTAGGTGTTGATGTGTCAGGCATTCTGAGAGCCACAATGTCACCTGATCACCAGGATTCTCCTGGGGCTTGGTCCTTGGCATGTGATGATGACCGATTTTTGCTTAGTTTCCACTAATCAGGTTGTTCCAACTGTCTGAGACTCCTGTCTCCCACCTAGCCTGGCTAATATGTGGAATTTAAAAGGTGTCCTCCAACCATGCAGTAGTGGAGCACGCCTTTAATCCCAGCACTTGGGAGGCAGAGGCAGGTGAGTTTCTGAGTTCGAGGCAAGCCTGGTCTACAGAGTGAGTTCCAGGACAGCCATGTTATACAAAGAAACCCTGTCTCGAAAAACCAAAAAAAAAAAAAAAAAAAAAAAAAAAAAAAAAAGTGTCCTCCAATAATCACTATAAATTAACTAAATAGTTTGATTGAAAGCCAGCATATGAGAGTGGTAAGAACAACATGGGTACCAGAGACTCCTAGAGAACACTGTTTCTCCACATCTCACACTACCCATGCAGAGTCATGTGGCTTCAAGAAGGGTGCCAACCTCATCAATACCAAATGACAACAAGGGTCTTAATGGCACCTGATCATGAGGTAGGCATGAGAATTTGATGAGTTGGTATTTGTAAAGCATACAGTGGAGTCACCAGAAAATAATTATTGTATGGAACCATTTGCTGCCTAAGTATTTAAATTTGTAAATCACTTGGGGACTTAAGAGCCAATTTGACCTAAGTTTTAACTATATTATGACTATGACAGTGATTAATGATCAAGTTTTAAAGGAGTACCTTGTACAAGCACCTCAGATGGTACTTGTTGCACAGTAAGAAAACCATAAACACCATGTCCAATCTGTACCATTATCTGAGTCCATTTTTAACCTTCTATAATTTCTTGAACTAGTGGCTATTTCAGAATGAACAAGTAAAGGAAAATAACTTCAGCAACATTTAAGACAACTTTAGCCTTGGTTAGTCTTGAGTGTGAATCACTACGAATTTATCTGGATGTTGCTTTATTAACATTTTGTGCAGCGATGTTATCCATCTGACCTCTGAGCTGGTTTTCAGGTTTCTCATAGACTGTCTCCTGAGCCTCATGGCAGCTCTGTTCATCTGAGCATAGGTCGGTTACAGGGTGGTACTTTCTTGTAGCCGTTCATTTTCTCCTTTGCATTGCAGGTGTCTGGAAGGGTATGTGATAGATTCGGATACAGATACATTTACCTGCCAGCAAGATGGTCGTTGGTTCCCTGAAAGAATCACCTGCAGTCCTAAAAAATGTCCTGTGCCATCCAACCTGACACTCATACGTGTTCACGGAGATGATTTCCAGGTGGATAGACAAGTTTCTGTGTCATGCACAGAAGGGTTTACCTACGAAGGAGTGGACTGGTCAACGTGCCAGGTAAGGCTACTGTGTCTGACGTGGGACGTGCAAGCCTAACTCTAGCATCTGTTACTGAGAACAAAACTCACATCTTGCTGTGCTGGAAAGAACAAATTCCTCAAGTTTTCATTTACATCCAACAAAGAGAGATGTTTCCTAGAAATAGAAGGTGGGCTGGGGAGATGGAGCAGTGGCTCAGAGCACTTGCTGCCCCTTCAGAGGACCTAGGTTTGATTCCAGCACCCACATGGTAGCTTACAGCTGCAACTACAGGTCAGGCGATGGAATGCCCACGTGCTCAGAGAAACATGCAGGCAAAATACTCACATGTATAAAATAAAATTGTTTAACAAGAATGAAAAAAAGAAATAGAACTTGAGTGTTTTTCTAATGTCCCCAGTTTTAGATTAAGAAGGAACCAACCTTAAAGGAAATGTTAAAAACAAAAACAAAAGCACAGGGCTGGAGAGATGGCTCAGAGGTTAAGAGCACTGACTGCTCTTCCAGAGGTCCTGAGTTCAATTCCTAGCAACTACATGGTGGCTCTCAACCATCTGTAATAGGATTTGATGCCCTCTTCTGGTGTGTCTGAGGACAGATACAGTGTACTTCTATGCATTAAATAAATAAATTAATTTTTAAAAACCTATAATGAGATATTCATAGCTAAGCATCCCATGCCAGAGTGAGTATCTATGTGGAGAAGCCTCCCATGGGCTGTGATGGTCTTAAGCGGAAGGCCCAAAAGTTTCACAAACAGACAAGAGCAGTCAAATTCTGCCTTCACTTTTTATTATTTGTTTACTTTAGAAAATCATTTAAACCAGGTGTTGTGGCCCAATCTATAAATATAGCACTCAGGAGGCAGAGGCAAGATTACCAGATTCGTCTGGGCCATGTAGCAAGACTATGGTGGAACAGGGTTGGAGAAGGGATGGGACTCTGGTAAAACAATGCTTGCCCAGTATGCCTGAGGCCCTGGGTTTGATATCCATCCCACATAATAACGCGCGGATGGTGATGCCCACCTGTAAGGCAGCACTTAGAGGTAGAAATGGGAGAAGCGGGTGTTACCTAGGAATTTGAGGACAGCCTGGGCTACATGATGGGGAAGAAGGGGCTCTGTACTTCAGGTTTCCTTATTGGAAAATAAGTATGCAGAATAACATGCATCTCATATGGCTGTTATGAAAACCAGCATCAGTAATGGGAGGAAGTGCCTACTACCTTTGCAAACTTTGATCTTTAAACAGTCACCAGCTGGTCTGTTCACACACTCTTGGCCATAAAATTTGTGGTTAGCTTAGCTTGAATAGCTTTCTGTGTGTAGTCTAACCGTTGCCAACTTGATAAAGACGTGAATTACCACTTGAATAGCGGGCCTTCCTAGCAGAGCCCCTTCTCCTAGCTTCCACATCAGAGATGAAGAGATGCATCGGAGAAGTCTGACAGATGACAGCTTCTTCTGGGTCCCTGCAGAGTCTAGGTGTGCCCTCCGCCTTCCTATGTAACTCTGCTTCCTGCAAGGTTCATGTCAGCACCCCTTCTGAAACCAGGAGCCTTATAATCTACTACTACCAAACAAGGTGTACCAGAGAATGTGTTCAGTGGACCACGCCAAGACAGGCAGGGAAAGATCCGAGCTTCTATGGCCTGTCTTGGAAAAAATAGGTTATGAGCAGGAGCGGCGGATAGCGCCAAAAATATTAGAAAATTCCCATTGAGATATATCACCTAATGCTACTCTTTCTGAGAAATTTGAAATTAAGACATGGAATAGCATGAAACATCAGGGTTCACTGGGATAAAAGGTAGAGTGTCTGCACCGACCCTCTCTCCGTCCATCCTCTGCATGCTGCACTAAAACTTCCTTAAGGCATGTTTCTGTTTGAGGGAAGTGCTTATCTTGTGTTTCTGAGAAGTCAACAACTGATCAGTGCCGACTGTGAAAAACTTTCTGATGATTAATGTGTTTTTAAGACCTACAGATAGAGAAAAGAGCAACTCGATTGGGGAAACCCTGGGGGTTTCGACTCTCACTTTGGGGATGAGTCTGCCATATAAACAGAACGCTCACCTATTAAATCCTAACTATGACTTTGTGGTCTGTTCTTTAGCCCGATGGTACATGGGAGCCACCATTCTCCGATGAATCCTGCATCCCAGTTGTTTGTGGGCAGCCTGAAAGTCCAGAGCATGGATTCGTGGTCGGCAGTAAATACAGCTTTGGAAGCACCATTGTTTATCAGTGTGACCCTGGCTATGAATTAGAGGTACACTAACAAATTGTTTAACAAAAATGAATGTGCTGTTCTGATACGCTTGGGGTTCTTTTTAATATTAGAATAAATTAACTTTACCAACACTGCTCCTAAAAACATACTATTATATTTTGTTACTGTATTTTCTTAACACTTTCTGAAAAAAAATAGTTAAAAGATGACTTAGAATTTTTAAGCACACAAAAATTATCAGCCAGGTGTGGTGACACATTACCTGTGATCTCAACTACTCAGAAGGCAGAGGCAGGAGGGTGACAAGTTCAAGGCCTGCCTGGGCAACTGTCAAGGCTCTGTCACAAAACAGACATTTAAAAAAGGGATGGGAGGGGGAGAGTGTCAGGGGATGTAGCTCTGGAGTAGAGTGTTTATCTAGTATGTTCAAGGTCCTGACTCAAATCCCAGTTTGAAAAACAAATTAGGGCTGAAAACATGGCTCGGCAGCTTGGAGCACTTGCTGCTCTTGCAGAGAACCTGAATTAGGTTCCCAACACCCGTGTCAGGCAGCTCCGAACAGGTTCCACTATGCATCACTATAGTAACAACTTCAACAAAGAAGTACCAGAGTGAAGCCAAGCACTTCATCAGCAGTGAGTGCACACGCCCTGGCTAGCTAGCTCTTACTTGAGATGCCAGGTTCCCTTGGCCTTAGTTTAGGTTTCATTGCTGTGAAGAGACACCATGACCACAGCAACTCTTATATAGGAAAACGTATAATTGGGGCTGGCTTACAGTTTCAGAGGTTTAGTCCCTTATCATCATGGAGGGAAGCACACAGGCAGACATGGTGTGTTGGAAGGAGCTGAGAGTTCTACATCTTGATCCACAGGCAGCAGAAGTGAAGACTCAGACACGCTGACCTTACTTGAGCTTCTTAGACCTCAGAGCCTGTTCCCCCTCCCACCTACTTCCTCTAACAAGGCCACACCTACTCCAGCAAGGCCACACCCACTCCAGCAAGACCACACCCACTCCAGCAAGGCCACTACTCCATAGTGCCACACACTCCCTACAGGCCAAGCATTTAAACACATGAGTCTATGGGAGCCATTTCTAGTAAAACCACCACACCCTGTCTCAGTAAAACCACAATCTCAAAACTATACTAAGAAAACCTCAACTTTATCTTTAAGATGACTCTTAATTGCAGTATCATAGCCCCACCAGCAGCGCCCATCTCCCTATGAACTTTAATGGGAGAGCTGTGGTTACTTCCTCTGAGAGAAAGCCTTATCTCACCATCTAACTCTGTCTAAGAGAGCTGCTATGAATCACAGGAGATCGCCATCTGGCTTTTCAGGAATCTCTTGTGTTTACTTACAGTTTTGTGTAAGAACAGGTCAGCTGTTAAATGTTTGTGGTGTTGCACTCCCCTACCCCCGACCTTTTTGTGACTGTAAAATCAAAGAATTGACGTAAGAGAGGGAGAGGGCCAGGAGAACTGCAACTAGGTTTCTTATTTTATTTCATCAAAGGTTAAGAAAATAAACATGAAAAGAAGAATGGTAATAATCTAAGAAGGGGTTGTGACTGGAGGTTTCCCTGGCTTTGAAACTAGGGCATTCCTTACATAAGCTTACTGATCTTGAAATTTCTTAAGAAAACACATGTACTTTTTTTTGGAAACAAAATATACCAAAAAAACTCATGAAATTTGAAGAAGTTGGTAATTTAACTTAAAATGTTGGAGTAGCAGTTTAGTGTTAACTATGAAGCTGAATGAAGTTTATTCGTTGTTGTTCTCATTTCAATACATTAAAATAACCTGAGAGTCTTTTCAAAGGATTTATGCCCAGCTACTTGAAGAAATAATGGCACTATGGAGTAGTGGCCTTGCTGGAGTGGGTGTGGCCTTGCTGGAGTGGGTGTGGCCTTGTTGGTGTGGGTGTGGCCTTGTTGGAGTGGGTGTGGCCTTGTTGGAGTAGGTGTGGCCTTGTTGGAGTAGGTGTGGCCTCGTTGGAGTAGGTGTGGCCTCGTTGGAGTAGATGTGGCCTTGTTGGAGGAAGTGGATGGGAGGGGGGACAGGCTTTGAGAAATAATGAATACCAGACTAGAGTGAGAGATGTCAAAGACTGCCTGGAAGCTCTCATTACCCAAGATAGTGAGAACCCAGAGGGGGCTGGAGACATGGCTCAACAATTAAAAGCATCCTGTGCTCTTTCAGAGGACCCGAGTTTAATTCCCAGTACCCCACAGGAACTCACACCCCTCTGTAGATCCAGTTTCAGGGACTCTGAAGCCCTTGTGGGCAGTCACACATGCGGCGGTCAGACATATATGAGGCAAAACACCCACGCACATAAAATAAAAATAAGTAATCTTTAAAGACAACATGAAGCTAACTGGAGGAAGTTTCAAGTCATCCGAGCAGCAATCCAGGTGATGCGCCCACCAGAGTGACAGGTATCCAACATCAAGGACAGAGAGAAGACTCACAATGGTCCTAGAGCGTAACGATCTGGAACTATTAGCAGATGCTCCTGTGCCAACGTACGTTGAGAACATGTAATTGAAGAGGAAGTACTGGCTCCTTAATGCAGAGTGCGCATACAGGGAACCAAATGCTAATGAAGGGACACTCGCCCTCAAAAAAACATGCCAGTGGATGATCGAACCCAAATTTGAGATCCGTATGAACTGCTGTACTTAGCTTTGATCAGCTGTGCCTGTTGGTGTCACACCTGAAAGGAGAGAGAGCAGACATTTCATGTTTCTGGATGGAAACTGCTCATGTGTGAAAATGACTTGCTCCCTTCCAGAGAAAGAGGAGGGTGGGGAGGAGCAGGAGGAGAAGGAGGAGGAGAAGGAGGAGGAGGAGGAGGAGGAGGAGGAGGAGGAGGAGGAGGAGGAGGAGGAGACAACTGATAAACAGTATCAGTGACATCATATAAACCACTAGCAAAAATGTGTGTGGGAACATCACCAGAACAAATGACAAGTTTTCTAGAATCTTAAATGAGTTGACAAGGAAGAACAGAGGAAATAGAGAAGGAACCTAGAGAACTAGGAAGACATAGGTGTTTTTTTTTTTTTTTAAAATATATGACATACCATTTATTTACTGCAGTTATGGTATTCTGTAGGGGCCACACCAGTTAGTATTTTGTTTTGTTGTTTTGTTTTGTCAGTTTGACACACGATAGGGTCATCTGGAAAGAGGCATTTCAATTGAAGAAATGCCTTCGTTGGCTTAGCCTATAGATGTGCCTGACGTGTCCATCACTAATGATTGATAGCAAGAGCCCCAGCCCACCATGGTAGTCCAGAGTTGCCTAAGAAAGCAGGCTAAACAAGCCATGGCAGCAAGCCAGTAAGTGGCATTCTTCCATGGTCACTGCAACAGCTCCTGCTTTTAGGTCCCTGCCTTGGATTCCTGCCCTGTCTTCTCATAATGATGAGCTAACTGTATTCTGTAACCTGAAATAATGCTTTTCACCCACAACTTGCTTTTGGTCTTGGTGTTTATCACCACACTAGAAAACAAATTAGGTCAAAGGTTTGCATTTTTAGCAAGCATTCAGCACCAAAGGTTGATGGGTGGGAAAGTAGCTGGAGACCAGCTCTTAGACCCAGCAGACCTCTGTGATAGGCCATTTCCTCTCCTGGCAGACCTGAAGGACACTGGGGACGGACCTGCTCACCTCCAATCTGTGGACACATACAGTACAGCAATTACAGGGCTATGGTTGCTGCAGGCAATAACTGTGGCAAGGGCCATCTAATCTGCATTACACCAAGTCTGTGCAAGATAATTAACATCCACTCCCAGGATTTGAATTGCTACCAAAACCAAGCAAAGCAATCAAGACACCCAATATAAATTATGTTACATTCTTCCACTATGTAAATATGCCCTCATTCGTGTGTGAGGCAAATGCCTTTTTATGAGCTACTTGAATCTCAAAAAAAAAAAGAAAAAAGAAAAAGTTACCATCCCTGAAAAAATGTAGAAAAAAAATATATCTGAAGTCAACTAGGAGGATAAATCAAAATAAACAACTAAAGATTGGGTTGGTTATTAAAAAAAAATTAATGGGGAGTTGAAGAGATGGCTCCACAGTTAAGAGAGCACTGACTGTTTTTAGAGAGGTCCTGAGTTCAATTCCCAGCAACCACATGGTAGCTCAAAACCATCTGTAATGGGATCCGATGCCCCCTTCTGGTGTGTCTGAAGACAGCTACAGTGAACTCATATACATTTAAAAAAAATTCATGGCCAGTCTATAATAAAATGGCTTTTAAGGTTCTAACATCTAAGGCTCTAAGGATCTGTGCAAGTTGGTTAGAAACTTGGATAAGACAGGGGTAAGTGTGCTAATAGATCTAAAACTCAGACTTACCAAAAGGCAAGACAAGCAAAGGGCAGAGAAAGAAAAGGAAAGAAATGCAGGATAAACATTGCCAGTTGCTAAAGAGAAAGCAAGGGGATGCAATTTGATTTTTAAAAAAGTGAATAGCTGCTGATTTATTTAAATTTATATTCAAATAAGCATTGGCATAGTCAGACAGAATATTCATAGTTCATAGAGAGCAAAGTCGAGGAACAAGGAACATGGGAAAACGCAAAACCGTTGATGAGGTCACTGACTCCAGTGAGCACCTCTGTCAGTGAGCTGAGTGGGCAGGCTGTGGTCTAACTCTGTAGAAAAGTAATTTTCCTGTCCAAAGAAAAGACACAAGGGTTAAAATTTGTCTATGGGTGGAGAATTGTGGGAGCTTTATTTCTCTTTCATATGTTTTCAAGTTTTCTACGATAAATGAGTATTACTATTTCATTAACAAAATAATCAAAATGTAGGTTTAAAAAAAAAACACTGAAATGTATGGAACCTAGGGGTTTTTGTTGTTTTGTTTTGGAAAGTCAGGACAGGACTATCCCATTAGAGTCAAAAAAAACAAAAAAAAACAAAAAACAAAAAAAACAAAACTTTACAAGTGAAGATTTATCAATAATTAAGTGCATGGTCCAAGTTAGAAACTCCTGCAAGGAGGACAACAAGGGTATCAGTTATCAGAGACAAAGGCAAGAGTAAAGGATTAGCAGCTTCCTAGTTGTTGCTGATTCAGAACACAGCTAAAATACAGACAGACAGATAGACAGACAGACAGACAGACATAAATGCATAATCATGATAGAGGGCTGGAGAGAAAACCTAGCTGCTCTTCCAGAGGACGCAAGTCAGCCAGCTCCCATCCACCCGCAACTCCAGCTCCAGGGAATCTGTCACTCTCTTCTGGCCACCGTAAGCTTTCATATACATGTGGCACATATTGAAACGCACATGAGTGTAAATAGTATTAAAAAGCAAACAGGTCACAAACCCCATGTGCTGAAGTCCACACCAGGAAGCTTCTGAAGAGGAGGCTGGAGAGATGGTTCTGGAAAGAGTACTCACTGTACAACCATGAGGACCCGAATCTGACAAACTAATACTCCCTCATTAAAAAGCCAGGGGTCTGCACACATGGCTGTAACCCCAGTGATGTGGGGGATGCAGGCAAGAAAATCCCTGGGGATTGCTGGATGCCAGGCAAACTCCAGGTTCAGTGAGAGACTCTTTCTCTAAGGACTAAGGTCCTTAGGTAGGGGGGTAAATAGATAGATGGAGAGAGAGAGAGAGAGAGAGAGAGAGAGAGAGAGAGAGAGAGAGAGAGAGGAAGCAGGATACATCATTTCTGGCCTCTCTAACTGACATTTGTGCACCATATATACCACACATGAGAGAGAGGTGGGTGGGACTTAAAACTTGGTCTTTTTAATATGTAATGCTATAAACCTTTAATGCATTATTGTTTCATAGTTGAATAGAAGCATAATACAAGTCGGGAACACAGATGGAGCAGAGATCTACAAAACTTAAACTCAGGAGTCAAAGAATAATGCCTTAGATATCACTGGAGGCAGGCAGCCTACATGGCCATGAAGAGCTACTGAAAAATATATTCAGATAATTACAAATGGTTGTCCCAGAAAGTTATATTTCAGAAGGTAGAGAATTAAGTTTTAGACTTTACCAGACTGTTTTAAATGTTAAATACATAGGCTCCTAATAAATCTAACCTCGTGGTTGAAATTTTCAGTCCTCAAATCAATATACTATCTCGTTGCTTTGTTTTATGTCTAAAGTATTGAAAGATAAATGCACTCAAAATATTTTTAAATATACTAAATAAGTTTATCTCCAACATTGCCGACCCGTTCTTCACAAGTCTTTGCTATGGATTTTAACTAGCTGTCACTTAAAACAGAAGCTGGAGCCACATCTGCCACTGTTACATGACTCTACCAGGGAAGAATTTTGATGAAATTATTTTTTAAATTCTAAACTTTACACTATATTAATTTATCATTCCAGAGCTAAGCCACCCAAGTACATGGCTAAGACACTCGCAGTCCCTTCTTGTCTCTCTATTATTAAATTAGGACCCTGTTCATGACTCCTCTCTGTTCATTCACAGGGGAACAGGGAACGAGTCTGCGAGGAGAACAGACAGTGGAGTGGAGAGGTGCCAGTGTGCAGAGGTAAGTTGAGAAGTACCCAAGGATTCCAGAAATGCTACCAAAGACACAAGATAGCAATGTGTCTCTATTTTCTTCATATATCCACTTTGTGCCTTAATAAATAAAGTAGACACATAAACCACAAGAGAACACTTAATAGCTTTTGTTCAAAGGCCCCAAGCAATTAAGGGTCAAAACCTGTGGTGGAGATCAGAGAATAACTGGAATAGGACATAAGATTCCTGACTCAGCAACAACCCACAATTGTTTAGAAACTTGTGTTTATTTGCTCTTTTGTGGCGTTTTCTTCAAAGTAAGTATAAATTAGAGAGTTTAGAACAGTTGCTTGTAGGTGAAATAACTGGCCCTTAGGGACATCATTTTTAAGTGGAGTTGGAACATCAGTCAATTAGATACCCACAATGGAGAAAAATGTTGCAGGAACTCAATCTTTGCCAAGTTTCTTTGACAATGTGTGAATTATTCCATGCCCACCTTTCCTCTGTCTCAGCCATATGTTCAGAGGTAGACAAGTGAAGTAACTCTGTGACTTTAAGAGCCTTAAGTCAATAGAGGAATAGTATGTTTGTGACCCAAAGAAGAAAAATGTCTATTTTAGTTTTCAAAAACTTGAGTAAGCATTATATTGAAAATATTTTTAAATATTCAGTTAATACCTCAAGTCATAGAAATACATTTGTTTAGGACTTTGGGCAGTCCACAATAACATTTCTTTCTTTTTCATGATCCCCAGTATGTTTCTTTTGATTTCAAATATATTTTATTTAATATCTGAATCAAATCACATGTGTCAAAATATAATGTGGTCCCAATCATTTAATATTCTTTATTTACTTATTGCTCTTAATTTTTTCTCATTTCGTATGTTCATTATATATGCCATCATTAGATAACAGCATTTTGCACAAGTTTATATCACATGTTGAACTTGCATGTCTCAGCCCAGCAGCATGCTATCTAAACTGCTCATGTTAAAATGTTTGTCTATGCAGGAAACAGGAAACAGGCACAAAAAGGAATCCCACCTGTCTGGCACTGGAAACCTTCATGGTGTTGATGAGTGGCCATTTTTAAGCTATTAGTTATACAAACTAATTTCAAGATATCAGGCAACACAAATCAAGACACCACTCAGAGTAAAAACTATTAATATCTTGATACGTTATTATACACTTTTTAGATAGACATAGAGCCACAAATGTTTCTGGAGGTGGAAGCATAGACAGTGAGAACATATTCTGTAAATCCTTATGTAAATTGTGAAATTTTTGAAATTTTTTATTGCATTTATATATTTTATTCTTTTTTAAATTGATTTAAGTTTTATTGCATTATGATGGGAAAAGATACACGTTTTTAATTTATCTGAATTTGTTAACATTTAAAAACATATTTAAGTAAATAGGATTAAATCACATTCTTGTTTCCCTTTTATACCCCAGCTCCTCCCAGAGACTCCCCTTTAATACCTATAATACCTTTTTTTGTCATATTCTTTAAAATTTATAAAATACTATAACAATAAAAATGAGTACTATAAGAGTTGTTTGATATAAAACAACAGTCAATTTAACAGTCTGTGTAGATGCTTGTCTACAGCAATATTGAAAAAACATGTTTTTCTCAATATAAATATTAAATAACTCCAAACATATCAACTGTATATTTTACAATAATACATCACTACTAGTATTTTTTAAATAAACATAAATAGATAAAGCCTTTTTGTTTGTTTGTTTGTTTTGTATTTAGTAGAGCTTAAAATCTTGGCTCTTACTGTGATACAAGCCAAAAATAAGAACAATTTTTAGACACTGGATTTCATTGTAATGAGGCTGTACTTCAATGATCCTCATATTACCAAAGGATTTTGCCTCCATAGTAGCTAAGCTAAGAATTGACAGTTCTGCTGCTGCACCAAAGAATGGACTGTAGGCACAATTTTTGGATACAGGCTTCCTGCTATGGTCAAAGCTAATTGACTTGAATGAGTGACTTTATTCTCCACCCACAGAGAACATGTTACATTCATTTAAGAAATGGTGTGTGTATTAAGATGGTCTATCCATAAAGTCATTCACCAACTGTTTCAATGAACAATGATTCTGCTTGGAGGGTGGCACAGACATTAGGTGAGGGTAAAAATGTGGTTCATTGGCTATGATAATTTGGAAAAGCATTCATCTCAGAGAAAGAGTAACTTATAAAGTACTCTTCTTCAAACTTGATACAGTAGTTACAAATGTCAAGCAAAGCGTTCAGTTTCATTCTTTGTTGTTCTCTTACAAACCCCCTCCCAAGTTAATTGTCTACATTTCTTTTGGCTGTATAAATACTTTTGAAATATGTAAGCTATTCTGAAAACCATAGTATAGTGTAAAAACATGAAATAAACAATACTACTAAGAGAGAGGCTGAGATAGGAGAAGCAAGATTTCAAGACCATTATGTGATACACAGCAAGACACTGTCACGTACAAACAAGCTGATAGTGTATATAGATTGTACAATATTGGACCTATTTCTTCAGTTACCAAATTAGAGAGACCATTGGATGACAATCAACAAATTGCTTTTTTTTCTTTTTTTTAAACTTTTATTGCATTATGAGAAAAGTTACATGATTTCAATTTATCTCAAATTCTTAACATTTAAAAACATATTTTAAGTAAATAGAATTAAATCACATTCTTATTTCCCTTTTGTACCCCCACTCCTCCGAGAGGTCCCCCCTTCAATACCTACAATATCTTTTTTGTCATATTCCTTAAAATTTATAAAATATTATAACAATAAATATAAGTATTATAAAAGTTGTTTGATATAAAACAACAATCAATTTAACAGTCTTATGTAGATGCTCATCTACAGCAATAGTGAAAATACATTTTTCTCAATGTAAATTTTAAATAACTCCAAACATATTAACTCTATACTTCAAAATAATACATCACTACTGGTATTTTCTTAAGTGAACTTAAATATATAACATCTTTTTGTTTGTTTTGTATTTAGTAGAGTTTAAAATCTCGGCTCTTACTGTGGTACAAGCCCAAAATAAGAACAATTTTTAGACATTGAATTTCATTGTAATAAGGCTGTGCTTCAATGACTCTCATATCACTAAAGGATTTTTCCTCCATCGTAGCTAAGCTGAGAGTTGATAGTTCTGCTGCACCAAGAAATGAATTGTAGGCTCGATTTTTGGATACAGACTTCCTGCTATGGTCAAAGCTATTTGACTTGAGTGAGTGACTTTATTCACAGCCCACACAGAACAGGTTACATTCATATAAGAAATGGTGTGTGTATTAAGATGGTCTATCCATAAAGTCATTCACCAACTGTTTCAATGAACAATGGTTCTGCTTGGAGGGTGGCACAGACATTAGGTGAAGGTAAGAATTTGGTTCATTAGCTGTGGTGATTTGGAAAAGCATCCATCTCAGAGAAAGAGTAACTTATAAAGTCCTCTTCTTCAAACTTGATACAAGAGTTACAAACTCAAGCAAAGCATTCAGTCTCACTCTTTGTTGTCCTCTTACAAGAAACCTCCCTAGTTAATCATCTATGTTTCTTTTGGGTATATAAATACTTTTGAAATATATAAGCTGTTCTGAAAACCATAGTATAGTGTAAAGACATGAAATAAACAATACTACTAATAGAGATGCTGAGATTGGAGAAGCATGATTTCAAGACCCTTATGTTGACAGCCAGACACTGTCACCAACAAACAAACTGAAAGTGTATATAGATTGTACAATATTGGACCTATTTCGCCAATTTCCAAATTAGAGAGACCATTGAATGACAATCAACAAATTTCTAATTCCTCATATTATTGGATTTCAATCGATTAGATATGTTTGTAATATTAATTTTCATATTAAGATATTAAGAAAAAGTAATTGTCACTTCCTGTTGTTTTTGTTGTAAAAAGTGGAATTAGGTTTGTATGGATTTGTTGAAAGACTACCTTCTTGCTTCTTCTAGGATGTAGTTTTGCTCCTTATGTTGATGTTTTCCATCTATTATCCTTTGTAGGGCTGGATTGGTGGAAAGATATTGTGTAAATTTTGTTTTGTCATGAAATATCTTGTTTTCTCCATCTATGGTAATTGAGAGTTTTGCTGGATATAGTAGCCTGGGCTGGTATTTGTGTTCTTGTAGGGTCTGTATGACATCTGCCCAGGATCTTCTAGCTTTCATAGTCTCTGGTGAGAAGTCTGCTGTAATTCTGATAGGACTGCCTTTATATGTTACTTGACCTTTTTCCCTTACTGCTTTTAAAATTCTTTCTTTGTTTAGTGCATTTGGTGTTTTGATTATTATGTGACCAGAAGCCTTGAATATTTTCATATATGTTATCAGATTCCAAGGAAGCCCATGCACATCAGTAGGATGCCCTTGACCAGCATTTCTCAAAAACACAAACCCAGAGCAGGCTCAGAGACATTGGTGATCTTGTTCAAACTTGTATAGTGAAGAAAATAGCAAGAACAAAGAACCAGGAGCCTGAAGGAAGTCAGAGGGAAGAATGTTTTTTACAGGTCTTTTCTGAGTCCATCCCAATCCCACTGAACCAGCATGTGTGTCCGCCAGACTCCTAAACTGACATCCATGCACTATACAGTTGGAAAAGCTCAGTGCTCCACTTTGCAAAATATACTGCAGAAATCCTGATGCTCTTAGCCTGAGTCTTGACCCCAGACATAAGAATTTTCAGGCCAAACAGGAAGCTATTATAGAAGATTGTTGGCCTAAACCACCTTCCCTGTCTCCATAAAACTATAAAATGTGGTTTCAACCCCAATTTTGTTTGTTTGTTTGCTTTGTTTTTTAGGATTCATTTATTTATGTATGTGAGTGCTCTATTTGCACGTATGCTTGCATGACAGAACAAGACCTCAGATCTCATTATAAATGGTTGTGAGCCACGTGTGGTTGCTGGGAGATGAACTCAGGACCTCTGGAAGAACAGCCAGTGCTCTTAAACGCTGAGCCATCTCTCCAGTTCCTTCAAGCCCAGTTTTTAAGGTTCTAGATCCTGCTTTCTCCAGCACATTCCCAGTAGTGACATTTCTCAAGAATTCTATGTCATTTTTAAAATTCTGTATCCATGATACAACCTAGAATCGTATCCTTAAAGTTTGGATGCCCCTAAAAAGCACATAAAGTAGATTTTGCTCTAACTCCCCCCAAGCTCATGCCTTCCTCCTCTTCCTGATCCTTTACCTTCATAGTTTATGTCTTAGTAAATTTATCTTTTCAATCTCCTTTTTAAGCAATTGTTTGTTTGTTTTGTGTGTATAGAAAAGTAGAGGTGGGCCACAAGTGCATCTGGAGGTCAAAGGGTGACTTTAGGGAGTTGACTCCTCCTTCCACCATGTGGGTCTTGAGGATTGAATTCAGATCACAGGGCTTGGCTTCGACACCTTTACCACCTGAGTCATCTCACCCCACACTGTTAGATCTCTTTAGAAACAGAGTGTCTTTGACTGAGTTCTTTAAACTTTTCTGAAACTCACTTTCTTTCTACTATTATTGAGCTCATTTCAGAATTGCTGCTGGATTTGGGAGAGAGAAATATACAGCACTCAGTTAAATCTAAATTTCAAATGAAAAATAATTTTAATATAAATATGTGCCACATGATATTTGAGAAGTATTCATTCTAAAATGTATATTACTTATGGGACATTCAATTTTATTTGAGAATCCTGTGTTTTTATATGGTCTTACAAACCAAGTGTTGTAAGAATAATAGTAAGACTAGCATCATTTGGTTAAGTTCAGCACCATGAGATTCCTTTATTTGATGCACATGCTCATCTAAACCCACCCCGCATCCATCACTATTAGCAAAATACATAAAGACAGATGAACTACACAGAACTAAACAGCAGCCTTCACTCTGAGCATGTGGTAATTCACCAGATATACACACTATGTTTTTTCTGTATCAATGAATATTTTGTTTCATTCATAAGTAGGCATGTATATATGTATATGTATAGTGAATATATACATTTATACACATGAGTATTCCACATTCACACACACACACACACGCGCGCGCGCGCACACACACACACACACACACACACACACACACGCACACACACACACACACACACACAATACTTTCAACGACTACGGCAAGAGAAGCAAAGGGGATTTGGAGGATTTGGAAAGTATTTAATACAGGCTCTATTCTTGCTTTTAGAGAACAGATGTGAGGCTCCAGCTGAGTTTCCCAATGGGAAGGTTGTCTTGGAAAACACCACATCTGGACCCAGCCTTCTGTTTTCCTGTTATAGAGGCTACACCCTGGAAGGATCTCCTGAGGCACATTGCACTGCAAATGGAACCTGGAGTCACCTGGCTCCCCTCTGCAAACGTGTGTGTTGACTTTAGGGGATGGTTTTAATCACATTCCACTTCACAACTAGCTTCATACATATCTCTGCTTGAAGGGAAAATACCAATAAATACCGAGATTAGTCCAGGGAAGGACCCCTGTGTCCATCAAGCCCAACTTTATGGGATATTTTTGAACTCTACTTAAGAAATGTTATAACCGACTGTCTTAGAGTCTGCTTTTATCAGATTCCTCCGGCTGATTAAATTCAGGCATTAAGAGAAAATACAAATTAATGAAAACATTTTGAAATGAAGATATTGTGAATTCTATTGATGTGAAGAAAAAGGGATAGAAAGAAAGGAGATACGGTTAAAGTCTAATGTTAGTATAAAACATATAAATGTGGTAAATAAAGATAATTTGACCACTTGAATGAAAACCATACAAACGGAATCTAACTTGAGAAGGCTTCTGACTAGTATTTAAAGTACTGTAGCATATGAATGGAGCCTTTAGAATTCAGAAGAGCCCTACCTCAGCAAGACTTACTTTATACCCGCTTAAAATCAGAAAAACTGAAATAGCTTGAAGGCTGTGTCTGTATGTGTGACATACTCTTGCTCTGAACAAAATCCGAGCACTAGCAACACGTCCTGTGTTTCTTTCTAAGCTTTGGAAAAATCCTGTCTTTACCATCAAGTCCACAAACACAGCATGAGGTCCTATCACTCTGTTCCCCACTGTGCAGGTCTAAAGTCAGGCTTGCCCTGCGCACCAGCATCTTATGCTTCTCTACCTCCACCCTCTCTAAAGGATATTCAGTAAAAGGATGCAGTTCAACAGAATTTACCATGTGGTTGACACTCTTCAAATATTGAGAGACTGCACAGTGTGGCCCTTGATTTCTTATATGCCTGATATTTAATCTTCACAAATAATTTCATGTGGATTGAAAGCAAATCTGTGCTTATGCTTAAATTTCTAAATTGCTAATCCCTTTGCCAGGCATGGTGGAACTGAGTCAGGAGGAGCATGAGTTTGAGGCCAGACTGTTCCACCTTCGCTTTAAGATTTATATTATTACTGCCATTGAGGCCCCATGCTCTGCAGGCCTCTACTTTGTCTTTAAAGAGATAAGTAGGGAAAGAGAAGATAGCTCAGTAAACTTCTGCCTCACCTTTTACAGCAAATCCATGCCCTGTCCCTTTTGTGATTCCTGAGAATGCCCTCCTTTCTGAAAAAGAGTTTTATGTCGACCAGAATGTATCTATCAAGTGCAGGGAAGGCTTCCTGCTCAAAGGCAACAGTGTCATCACATGCAGCCCTGACGAGACGTGGACACAGACAAATGCCAGATGTGAAAGTAAGTCAGTGGGCAGAACCCAATGAGGCCCATTAGTGTGGAAGGTTTTCCTGGCTCTCTGAGTTTTTCTTTTTCCTTTAAAAAAAAAAAAAGAAGAATTTATAGTTTATTTACTATGAGTGTGTGTGAGAGAAGAGGGAAAGAGAAAGAGGGAAAGATCGAGAGAGAGAGCGGGTATAATATAAAGCATACACATGGAGGTCAGAGGACAATCAGATCCAAAGGACCCAACTCAAACTCAGATGCATACTTCATAAGTACTTTTACCCTCCTGAGCCATCTTTTTGGCCAAAATTTTAAGGGTTTTGCTTTTGTTTTATTTTAATTAATGCTCGATTCTGTTTACAATGTTTTTTAAATATTTGTGGTTTTTTCAGGTGAATGAGTGGTTTTTGCCTGCATATGTGTTTGTGTACCATGTGCATGTTTGGTGCCTGTGGAGATCAGAAGAGGGCATATCAGATTCCCTGGAATTGGAATTATAGGTAGTCGTGAGTCACCATGTAGGTGTTGGGAACTGAACCTGGGCTTACAAGAGCAG
This sequence comes from Mastomys coucha, assembly GCF_008632895.1. Classification (NCBI taxonomy): domain Eukaryota; kingdom Metazoa; phylum Chordata; class Mammalia; order Rodentia; family Muridae; genus Mastomys; species Mastomys coucha. The sequence goes on along the minus strand of NW_022196900.1, from coordinate 18,847,990 downwards.
TAGATGCTCATAACTTCTGAGCCATCTCCCCCATCCTGGGAAGTTATTTTCTATCAAGTAACTTAATTGTGAATAGTTGGATCTCTGTACTAACTATTTTAGTCATTTTCTGCATTGGCATTTAATACAAGAAACAGTTATGTTTGAGTAATGAACATTTTTTAAATGAATTTTCCAGACCAAGCCAAACCCCTCTGACTAGGAGATTAGGATTCTCTGAGTGGATTTGTCAAAATGTGCTCTTCTGAGAGAAAGCAAGAAGCCAAGTTTAAAATACATATTTTTCTCCACATTATGAGTCTGCACGGTATCCTTTCATAGGCTACAGACACTTTCTGCAAACAAAAATCCCCCTGAGATGCTTCTCAGTCTTGGACTTGCATCAGTAGAACATCAAGAGCTTGCTGAAACTCAGATAACTAGGCTCCACCCCATACGTTCTGAGTCTGTGCTTTTTTGGATGAGGCCAGATAACATCAATTTCTAATAGTTCCTTGGTGTTGCTTATGGATATTGTTATGGCTTGGCTATGAAATGTTCCTCGTCTACTTGAGTTCTGTGTGCTTGGTCTCTGCTAGCAGCAGTCTTTTGAGAAGTGCTGGAAACTTTAGGAGGTGAGAATGAACCCCGAGTCAGAGGAAGGTTACTGGGGGCAGAACCTTGAAGGTTCCTTATCCCTGGATCTCTCTCTCTCTCTCTCTCTCTCTCTCTCTCTCTCTCTTTTTCTCTCTCTCTCCCTACCTCCTTCCCTTCTCCTCTCCCTCTCTCAACTTCTCAACTTCTTGTCTGCTCTATGTGGTAAAAAATCACCTCTGCCACATGGTCTCATTCCCACAGTGCTCTGTCGAAGCATGAGCCCAACAACCATGGACTGAACCATACGGAACTGTGAGCCAAGATAAGCCCTTTATCCCTTAGGTCATTCCCGACATGTATTTTGCTTATTCATCACAGTGATGAATAAGCAGAGGAGTACTACTGGTCCAGGAGCTGTAACTTGAGAACTGCTGGCCCAGCACCATGTTAGTCCACCCATGCTACACTACCTCCTGCAATCCTAAGAGACTTAGCCTGCTGATTATCTCCTGACATCTGTTACCACTGCCTGCTTCCACTTTAAACATCTCTCTAGCCAACATCGAACCACTTGTCTTCCTTGTTGCCTGAGCTACTCTGTCAATAGCCGTCAATAAAAATGTTCATTGGATCTAACCACATGCAAAGCTCTAGACTACATTAACATAAGAATACTTTGCTGAAGTTATATTTCATCTTCATAACACTTGTACTTCACATAATGAAACAAAGCATATGCACATGAAGATACTACTAGGTTTGAATTCTAGCCTCCAGAATTTTACTTTGAACTTACATAAATGCCTTAGAATTCTTTTAGTTTTAGGGTTCTCATTTGTTAATTGTAATAATAATACTTACCTTGTGAATTTGTTTTCTAGAATAAATCAGTTGATGTGTATCAACCACATCAGCAGTTTCTCTAGATGAAAAAGATGTCCAGTAGCTCAAAGCCACACAAACACACACACACACACACACACACACACACACAAACTTTTTGGGTTTTAGCTAACAGTGTACCACAGCATTAGAAACAAGAACATTTCAGAAAATTCCATATTCTACTTTTAGGATTTGGCTCCTAGACACTTAGAAATCTACCATTAGCAAAAGGGAGAGAAGTGAGAGTTCTTTGGATTTCTCTTTGGCCTTCTAGTCTAGTTTCAAGCCACCTGCCTGAAGGGAAGCAGGCCAAGTGGCCTCATTCTGCCCACACATCTGCACCTTGGTTCTTGGCTCCCTGGTGCTCACCATTCAGGCCACTGGAAATAAGAGCAGGGAGAGACGTGTGCTTGTTACAAATGCTCCCTCCATGCATGCCTGACGACGGTCAGTATTCTAGAGTGGATCACAAGTTGCCTTGGAGAGGAGAGACATTTCCATGATTGTTAATCCTCCAGCCTCTTTTACGTTTTCTATCAGACGGGAAGTCTTCGGATTAAAACCGCATATCCTTCCTTTGCCTGGGCAGCAACCTTCCACATCCTGCCTACCTGCTTCTCATATTAATTCCTGCAAACTGGTGATTTAAAATGTAAAGCCCAATGCAGGCTCTCAAGTCAGAAACCCTAGAAATGTGTGTTAAAAACACCAAACGATTCCCTTGTAAGTAACCTGAAATCCATGCTTCAATTATCAAAGTGCTATAAGCCAGCCTTGAGTTTCCTATGATCTTTCTATATAGGCTGTAGCCCCAGTTTTAGAAACCATTCCCCTCTGGTCCATCAGCACTCTCTAGCCTAGTACAAATGCTGCTTTCACTGTAGTTCATACTTTGACAGTTCTAAGCACAGTTACATTTACTTGGATATTTTTACGGCATGTCATCTTACTATGCAGATCACGGGAAGCTTATTAAATCATGTGTCTGACATTCCCTACTTAGCATTTATTTCTTCTCTGTCTCTGATACACAGGCATTTCCTCTATCCTGATGAGCTATCTTGTCCAACTTAAAGGTGGTGGCTTTTGTTTTATCCTATTATATTTTATTTTGTCATGTCTGGTTGTTGTCTCTCAGAATTCTTTTCAAATGAAAGAAAGAAAGGGAATGGATCTGGAAAGGAGAGGAGGTGGGGAGGAACTGGGAGAAGTAGAGGGAGGGGAAACTGTAATCAAGAAATAGTATATGAGAAAATAATCTGTTTTCAGAAAAAAGAAAGAAAGAAAAGAAAAGAAAATGTAGAAACATCAGACAAACTTATTTTCTCCTCTCCCAAATCTGACTAACACTGTGCCAACCAAATGGCCTTCAGTAAGGCAAGTCATGAAGTCTGACCACCTTTTACATTTACACAAACTAGATACCTACCAGAACACGGAGCTCAGCCCTGTCCTCAATGCACCCCACAATTATCTTGAGATGTCTTATAAAAATCTTCAAAGCAAAAGCAGGTATAATAATCTTGATTTAAATATACAGTACATGTAGCTTTGGAGAAGGAAAAAAAAAAAAAAAAAAAAAAAAAAAAAAAAAAGGACGGTTACTCAATCTAACACAGATCCCCAGAGACACTTAGCAGTATCAAAAGGGGCTCTTGAACTCCACGAAACTTAGCCACAGGCTAGTATCAGCATCCATTCATTTTCTAAATACATATTGAGTACTTGTTGGGTTGAAAGCACTGTTTTAGGCAGTAACAGAACATTTCATAATCCATGATCTTTAATTACTCTGAAATGGTAGGCTACCGCGCTTTATCCCCCGTACTAATTTAATAAACATTTTGTTTCCACCTTCTCCAGCAGCCACCTCATTGGTGAGGTCAGAGAGCTCATCCTTGTCTTCGGCCACACGTCCTTGGGATTCACCAGCTCTGCCTGGCACTTGAGTCATAGAACAAAGACCCAGTTATCTTGTCACCTAATTTGACTAAAGCTGCAGATTATTCTTTCAGTTCTTAGTACTCTAGACATGTTATGCAGGGGAAAATCGTTTGTGTGTATGTTTTCTCCATGCTCTTTAGCCTGATTCAGGCTTCATAGTAAGGTTGTGTTCCATCTGGGTTAGCTGGAAGGGCTTGATTGTTATCTGTATCTTCCTGTAGAAATCTCTTGTGGTCCTCCAAGTCACGTAGAGAATGCGATTGCTCGAGGAGTGCATTACCAATATGGGGACATGATCACATACTCCTGTTACAGTGGCTACATGCTAGAAGGTTCCCTCCGGAGCGTTTGCCTAGAAAATGGAACGTGGACCTCATCTCCTGTCTGCAGAGGTGAGGGAATATTTGAACAATCATTTCCCAGTGAGGCTTCAGGGAGATGTGAACAGAGGTCAATATGACCAAACGATCAGTACACACAACGCTTTGATTTTCCTTGACTTTAAATTTGGCTTAGCATCTGTGTCATTTTCTAGAACTTGCTAGTTTACATTTTTGAAAACTTGCACATTTCTTGAAAATGGGAAGAGGTCACCAAGGACAGTGCTCTAAAGCATGTACCTTCCTGACAACATCCGAATGTTTGTTTGAAATCACAGTTGCTTTATTCATTCTAAAAGTAGTTGCTAAAAATCAAGAACTGTGATGCTGATCACACAGTGTAAATGGTCAAATTCAGAGTCGTGGAGTACAGCATTGGTTCACAGGCTGAAGGAAAAGGCATCAGTCTGGGAATATAAAGTTTCAGTTAGTAAGATGAACACCGTCTGAAGATCTAATGCGTTCCTACTACAGTTACCAATATTGTATTGTAGTTTTGAAATTTGCAGGGAGGGATGAAAGGGGGAAAGAAAGGGAGGGAAGAAAAGAAGGGAAGAGGAGGAAGGAAAAGGGAAAAACAACTGGTAATTATGTGTGCTACCAAATGGTAATTAGCTTGACTGTGCATGTTTTATAATACATGCATAAAACAATCAAGTTCTAAGTTGTCAATACAGTTTGAGTTTGACCATTTCACCTCCATAAAGTTGAGGGCGGGTTGGATGGTAACAGCCAACAATGTGTGCCTCTCCTCATATGTTGAAATTCCTTCGAACTCTTCAATTGTATTTCTCTTCTCTAAAGCCTGAATCATTTATGAGTGGTGAATGAGTCCTGCCCTTCAATATCAGCTTTCCAGAATTCCCTGGAATTATGAATCACCTTGTTCTCTTTTCAGCTGTCTGTCGGTTTCCATGTCAGAATGGAGGCGTCTGCCAACGTCCAAACGCTTGCTCCTGCCCGGACGGCTGGATGGGACGTCTCTGTGAAGAGCGTGAGTCTGTCCTTAAAAGTTGCTTTGAGTCTCTTTATTTGCTGGGAAGCTGCAGGCTTAGGAGAGAGAGTTTCTGGGAATTGCCTTCGCTGTTCCAAGGAACTGATTGCCTCAAATCCATGCAGCGGACCAGAGCACACAGGGTTACTCAATTTTCAATAGGCTGCAGAAGATCTATCCACAGTATCTACACCTGAGTGTGCAGTTGCCTCATCTTACATCTCACGAGCCCCTTGGCACTCAGCAACTGAGTGTTCTTAGGAAGGGGCTTTGTGATCATGTTGCAGTCCTCTCTCCCCTTACCTCAGGTCAGTGCTATCCAGCCACAGCCTTTGCTACCGTTGGAAAAACTGCAGCATCACAGAGCACTGTACCTTTCAGGGAACAGGTGAGCCCACCATGGCTCTTAGTCATAAGAAAGCCACTCCTAATTAAGAATATAGGGGAAGTCACAAGCCCTAATCTATACAATGCTTAATAAATGATCAGAATTTTGATCCTTACTTAAACCATGCTTAGTTTATCAAAGGTGTACAAACAGCTACTTTGTGGGGATTTTTATTTTTATTAGTTGTGCCCATGCGTGTGCCAGGGCAGAGGACAACTTCCAGGAGGACATTCTCTCCTCCCACCAAGGGTCCTGGAAATCAAACTCAGTCATCAGGTTTGCTTAGCAAATGCTTTTTACCTACTGAGCTATCTGGGTGGCCCTCACTGAATTCTTTTAAATGATTGAATGATCTAAGATATGTTCTTTCAATATCTTAATGAGTAAGGATAAACAGTTTCCTGTGTGGAGAGGCCATGCTGAGTCCCTGGTGCGACAGGAGTCAGGTTACACCTACTGAGCTCTTCCACTGCCGAACACACAGCCAACTCTAAAACTTATTCAATGTGAATTTTTCATCTTTTTTTTTTTTAATGGAAATGAGTAGTGGCTGTGGTCAATTCATCAAATCAAGGGTTTTCCCAGTGGCTATTTAAAAAAAAAAAAAAAACAGCTGCCACAGTTTTTGCTTCCTCTCCTCATTCCTTTTCACGTGGGACTGGCTCCCAGGCTTCAGTGAGCTAATACTTAGGGTCCAAAGACTCTGAGATACCCCAGTCCCAGGCCAGGCTAAGCCAGCTTAACTTGCTGAGCATTTACCAGCCCTTCGGCAGGAAGCAGAGATGGCGGCAACACATACTTTAATTTGCATAGAAGCATCTCAGAGAGACTTTAAGATGTAGATTGTGGTTCAGTCAACCAGAGATGGGACCTGAGAGTCTGTGCTTCTAACTGGTTCCTAGTCCATGCACAGCAACAATTTCCCATGCTCAACATCAGTCCTCAGCTCCTAGGAAATAAGAGGGAGTTGTCCCATTACTACTAAAATATTACAAACAAGAGCCTACGGTATAGGCCAACCAACTCCCCTTGCCACATCAGTTCAAGGGGAAAGCCTAAGGCAGCATTTTACACAGTTCTCAAAAAGAATATGGAGTTTATGCTGCCTGTGATACAAAGACTGGAAGCAAAGCAGTTAGCGAACACTGAGGACCGAGTGCCCTCCAGGAAAGAGTGCTTTTGGCTTCAGTGGTTACATCTGAGTAAGGATCGCTCTTCCACCCTGCTGTGCTTTCCCAGCGATATTCATTAATAAGCAGAGTGTATATAGGAAGATCCTCTAGTAAGCCATTGCAGAGTTTCTCCTCCAGCAACATGGATTGTAAACATCTGAGCAGATCTGAACATGATCAAATCCTTTCAACACAGTTTTAATGGCTGTTTTATTCTGTTTTGTTTTGTTCTTTTAGCAATATGCATACTCCCCTGTTTGAATGGTGGACGCTGTGTGGCCCCTTATCAGTGTGACTGTCCCACAGGTTGGACTGGGTCCCGCTGTCATACAGGTAGGCTTCCTCCCAACATTTGTTTTCATGATGATTTAGTTTCAAGAAACCATAAGAGACACAGACGGGTTAAACTTGGACTGAGCAGTGGTGTCACAACAGAAGGGTATCAGCCATTCTTGAGAACATATCAAGATGGTCCTGAGGCCACTTCTCAGCGCTAAACTGGATCACCACCAAAAACTGCTTTTCAGGAAAATGCACTAAAGAATACCATCTACATTGGCACATCTTGATCCTTCCAGAACAATGTCTCTCACACCCTACTGAGTCCCACCAGCTAGTAAAAGACCCCTTCTCTGGGTCCTATCCAGTATCTACTAGTTGAGTCTCAGTTCCATTTCTAGGCCAACCATCATGAATGATCATTCAGGGATCATTCTGCTCAAAGGCACAGAGCATGCAGACACATAGGTACAGGCTGTTGTGTTAACTGAATCTCAGCCACATCTGATGGAAACCTTGAAGGAAGCAGAGGGGCGTGGCTGTAGAGCTGGACAGAATCAAATCTGGAAATGTATGTGGCAAATTCAAGGTGCTGGACCATGTCTTGAGAGCATAGGAGCCCTGGAGGGTTTTAGGCAGGAACAATACTCACTAATGGGTGGGGGCTGGAGAGATAGCTCCATGGTTAAGAGCACTGGCTGCTCTTCCAGAAGACCAGGATTCAGTTTCCAACACCACATGGCAACTCACAACTGAGAAATAATAATCAAGCTACGGTGGCTCCATGAGAAGCTGGAAAAGGAGGCTCAATGCTACTTGGTGACAGATCTGACTGGAGGGGAGTTGGGGAAGGGGAAGGTGATTCTACTCTTTCCAGTCTGACCTCAAGAATTGAAACCAATACCATTTACTGAACAGAGGAGCCAGGAAAGACAGGCTGGTGTCCAGGCAACGAGTTGAACCTGAGGAGTCTGGGACACAGTAGCGCAGCCGTCCTAAAGGCATGACACTTTGGGCTCCCAGCAAACACACATAGATTGAACACAAATGTGTGTATCACCGAGGAAGAGCAGCATGTAAGGGAGAGAAAATGGTGCTAAGCAGAAGATACGTGGCATGAGTGGCCCCTGTGGACATACTTAGGATGCAGGAAGCGGTTGAAAAGTGAGAGTATTGCTAGTGATGACTCCCATCAGGGATCACCTGCTCCTGAGAGTGAGTAGTGTTTTCTTATCCCAGCAAACAGAAACTGCGGGGAGTTGGATTGAGATGCTCAGGTTTCATTTTTGTCGAGTTTTATCCTGATTGTCTCGTCATTTTTTTTTCTGATTAAATTGTAAATAAGTATGTCCTGCCGACCCGCTCTTACTCTCCCTTAGCAAGGGGAAAGCCTAGTGTTTACTTCTCCTTCATGCTCCTCTTCATCCCTGGTTCTTGTTCGCTGTATTTTATGAAGAATGGGCTTTTCATCCAGAAAAGGGCCTGCCTGGCTGTGTTAAAGTAAAACTCATAGCCAGCCCTCCCTCGATGGCTATCCGATTTTCTTCCTGTAATGACTCACCTGACAGGTTGAGCTTGTGGATAATGGATTTCCATCAATGTTCAGACTCCATGCTGTTATAACCAACAGGCTTGTGCACATGAAGAGTTTTGTAGGCTTATGAAAAAGATGCCTGCATACTAGATCTTTGAAGAGTCTTGGTTTTTGTCTTTTTTTTTTTTTTTTTTTT
>NW_022196900.1:18824650-18839628 GCF_008632895.1 Mastomys coucha | reverse complement strand
AGGCTGGCCTTGAACTCAGAAATCTGCCTGCCTCTGCCTCCCAAGTGCTGGGATTAAAGGTGTGTGCCCACCCACCACTGCCCAGCAGGACATTCTTTTAGGGTTTCATCTGTGACTAATTTTAATCCTAATTATGGTTCTCTAATTCTAATTAACGCTGATGTATAATCTGGGTGTATATATTAATTTAAATGAGCATGAGAAGTTTCTCCTGGCCAAACAGGCAGGACTGTTGGACACATGATTTATGTGTATGAGTATTTTGCCTGCATGTATGTCTGTGTGCCACTTGCATGCCTGCTGCTCAGAAGAAGTCAGAAGAGGGCATTGGATCCTTTGAAACTGGAGTTACAGATGGTTGTGAACCACCACGTGGGTGCTGGGGATCAAACCCAGGTCCTTTGGAAGAGTAGCCCGTGCTTATAACCACTGAGCCATCTCTCCAGCCTCATCTGTTGTTCTGACACTCTGCGTGACAGATTTATTCTCCTGTAAACTGCTGTCTGACTTAGTCAATCTAGAGTTTATTGCCGGCTCCCTCCAGAAAGCCATAAATTAACTGAGTATATAAAACACTTAGATCAGAACTAAGTGCCAGACTGGTTGCACACATTAGAATAATAGTAAAAATCTTTTAAAGACAGAACCCAGTGGGCTTGACATGATCAGTAAAGCTGACCTTAGCATGGTGAAAGTTAACATAGGGATTGATGTAAAACATCCCCCTACCCATCCCCCCCACCCCACCCCCAGAATAGCTCAGATGTGGTGGGGAGGGGAGTGATGCCACATATGAATGTAAAGTGCGTGAGGAATGGTCAGTGGTAGCTCAGGGGAATGAAAGAGCAAGTTGTACCCCGTGGGTCTTCGTGACATCTTTAGAAATGTCTTAAGTGTTGACTAAGTGAATGCATGCTTTTGTTTCATCACAGCTACTTGTCAGTCTCCCTGCTTAAATGGTGGAAAATGCATAAGGCCAAACCGATGCCATTGTCTCTCAACCTGGACAGGACATGATTGCTCCAGGTAAGACAACCCAATAAAAAAAGGCTGAGCTGTAACTCTTGGACTGTATTTCAGGAGTGGGAGGATGGAATTGAAGAGCCATCCCCAGAGATAGAAGGTATCTCTAGGTGGAGTGTAAACTTTGTTAATCACAGGCTTTCTAAATAGTCTCTCTAAACCTTCACTAAACCCAAAGCTAGAAATAATTAAGTCAGGATTGACGAAGAAGACAAGATCTCAAAAATAAACAGTAGTCAGTGCCCTTCTGCAGCATGTATACTAAAACTGAAAAAAGCACACGCACGCACACACACACACACACACACATACACATGCATGCACACACATTAAATAAATACTAAAAATCAGTAAAAATTTACATAAATTATAAAGGTAATATTCTTGAACAGAAAATACAAAATTATATAATTTATTGAAAATGTCCTAGTAAGGTCTGGTGTAACGGTGCATAACTTTAACCCCAGTACTCTGGAGGGGAAACAGGAGGGTCTCTGTGAGTTTTAGACCAGCTAGGCTGTATAGTAAAACCCTGTCTTAAAGAAAGAAAAAAAAGGAAAGGGAAGAAGGAAGGAAGGAAGGAAGGAAGGAAGGAAGGGAGGGAGGGAGGAAGGGAAAGTATCCCCAGCCAATGTTTGAGCTATATAACCACAGTAAAACCATTGAAGTTGATAAAAAATGTTTAGTAGTATTTTAATATTTCCAAGCCGCTTCCCCTTGTCCTTAACAAGTATTGTTACAGATGTGCTTCCTAGACTAAGATTTATTGCTCCCTTGTCCATGAGCACCCCAAAAATTTCCCCCTACCCAGTTCATCTTTCCTCTTGAACCCGCTAACTTTCTTACATTTTTCTTTCATTTCCTGTCTTCAGGAAAAGGAGAACGGGGCTTTGACCCCACACCCCACCACCTCTCCCAAAGCAGGACCATCTCCTTCCAGTAGCTCCTGGAACTCACACCAAGAAAGACCACCACGGTGCTGGGCTTGTTTTGTTCTACAAGCTTGAGGTTGACTTTTTAATTTTGTGATCTATTTTGTTATTTTTTGTGATGTCCTTTCCTACGTGTTTGCATTGTTTAAATATGCTTGCATTTTCTATATCAAAGTTATATTAAACGGACATGCTCCATCCTCACCAGATGTACATACTCCGCTGTCTGCTGGGAAGGCCCCTGGCATACATTTTTATTCAATTACTTAAAGATGACTTTCCATTAAAATATATTTTGCTACTAAATAAGATTTTTTTTCTGGGTAGTACCATTTTTCCAAGGAGGCTGGGGAACAAAGAAAGAACTCATGAACTTCCTTCTAGTCCTCTGGCATAGCACATGATTGCTTGTGGTACACTGACCAGTTCCGATAAAGAAGGCCCCTCCTTTATTCCTGTCTTGTTTACACAGTATATGGCTGTAAAGGTTTTCTTTCTTAACTAAAGGAACTCGAGTTGGACTTAGTGTCCCCTGCAAAGAATTCTGTCCTGGTGTTGAGGGTGACTTGAAGGATCCTTCTCCACATTTGGAAAGCTGTAGACATCAACTTGGGGGTGGGGGTGGAATTATCACGATTTATAAGTAAATGTACTCTAAAAAGTTCTCAGAGGTGGCTCCTGGTTTTCCTGGAAAGGGAGAAAGGAAGAAAAAAAGGAAAGGGAGGAAGGGAGGAAAAAAGAAAGAAAAGGGGGGAAAGAAAGGAAAACTGGAAAAAATAAAAAAAAAGAGGAGAATGAGGAAGAAAGAAAGGATGGAAAAAGAGGGAGCCAGCTGCCCAGGAGACAGTTAAGCTGCCCCACCGTTTCTATGAGTGCATGTACTTTCATCATTATACCTATTTCAGAATAAAGACTTTCCAGATTTCAGAAAATAAAGCCGAACCCTAGATTTCATTTAATATAGGAACTATATAACCACATTGGCTCCATCCTCTGGGTGAACTTCTCTCACAAGGCACAGCGTACACCATAGCACTGCAGAGGGATGCAGGACACACAGGAAGGATCTTGCCATTCCTATGGTCTCTTAGCTATTGGCTCAATCTCCTGACATCCTTCCCACTTCCTCTTCCATATGCTTGTCATTCATTTTGTCTGCCAGTTTCATCCCACGTTTACTTTCATCGTTTATAATCATAAAAATACAAAATAAAGTTTAAAATCCATGATTACTAAAAAGAATAAGTAGTACCAGAAAGGAAGCAAGAGAAAGCCATTGATCGTGACACTTGGTTCTCCAAGTACCTACTGATGAAATACACCTGCCTTCTGTTGCTTTGAATAGGTTAAAAGGTTTAGAATTTGTATTCTTTTACTCTGAATGGATTGAAAGGTTTAAAATTCCAAAATAAGACGTGTTATGCAAGATTTTAAGAAAGCAACACATCATATAAGTGACATGGGTTTTTTTTTCAGTCTAGGGATATATGATGGTATGTGTGTGAGTGTCTGTCTGTTTGTGGTTGCGCGTGCGGACACACACACACACACACACACACACACACTTTCCACCTTGTGTGAGACAAAGTCTCTCATTCACTATCACATACACCATGCTCACTGGACTGCAAGCTTCTAGGAACTCTGTCTCTGCTCCTATGATCTCTCTTAGGGAGCCGTGCAGTTGCAGACATGTGCTCATACATGTAGCACACAGTCCTCCAAGCAGAACACTGACCATCTTTATCAGGTCAGCTGTGCCTGCTTGCAGTGGACCACCAAGAATGGACCTGTGGTGCTAACCATTCCCTTGGAGAAGGAGGTGACAGGGAAGGTCCCTGGACCCTGACATGAGACAAAGTCAAGTGAAAACCAAAGTGTGTTTTAGGGAAAGGCAGCTCACCATGGCATAATTTTTATTAGTGAATGTATGAACACAGACAACATCCAACAATAGGAACCCTCACGCATGCTATCTTGACATCTGCCAAATTACATATTATACAGCCCTCAAAGATAATGCAACACCATGGAACTTGTCAGAAGCAGTAAGACACGGAGTGACGGGGGTTGAAAATCAGGATACAAAACGTTCTAGACCAGGGTGTAGATTAGTGGAAGACTCAGTGCTTATGTGCGGGAGACCCTGGGTTTAAACCCAACCATCTCTCCTGTCAAGCTTCCCTGCTCAAAAGACTTGAAAATCTACTTTTTAAAAAGAAAGAAGGAAAATGCCCAGTATTACAAACTATCTCTATGTATTATATCTCAAGTTAAAACGTGGATGGCTTAGTAGTTAAAACCCCTTATTGCTCTTGCAGAGAATCATGTTCAGTTCTCAATACCCACATCAGGTACTGCACAACCACTTCTTATTATCTCCGTAGGATCCAATACCTTCTAGGCCCTTCAGACAATTATACTAATAGGCATAGACAAAGACACAATTGAAAAAAATAAACTACCTTCTTAAATTTTTTTAAGCAAGATACATATGGTCCCAAATAACTATGGGTCAGATAATGTCAAGCCCCATGACTTCTTCACACAGAGAAAGTGTGAAACAGGATTATTAGCCATGATCTGAAGGAGAAAGAAGCAAACGCAGGCAGCACAGTGACGTTTTCTATTTGCTCTTTGCAAGATATGACAGGCCCTGGAGTGTCAACACAGGACAGAGATGAAAATCCAAGGACATTGTTACAATGATTTAAGACATATTTTAAAAAGAGAGAGAGAGAAAGAGAGAGAGAAATAATGATGAATAGCTGGAATATCCCACTGACTCATAAGAGGAAGTAACTTCAACCCTCAAGTTCCCATAATCAAGGCAGGTTTTGTGATATGACTATAAAGAGAATTTTAAGGGACTACAATCTGGAAATAGAAACAGGAAAAAAATACTAAAAGTAAGAGCACATTCTAAATCATGGTTTCATGACTATATAATTAAATTTCATATTACTTCTCTTACATCTTTCATTTCCAAATACTGTAGATCTCTTACACTAATGACAGATTAAAAAATCATTATTATTAAAAATAGGATTACATGAAAGTTCATGGAGAGCAATTCAAAAGAACGTAAGGACAAATAATTAACCTAGCCAGTTATTAAAATGTAATTAAGCTTTGAGTAATTCAATTTGTACCATCTATAAAGAGACTGCTTGGTGTCTGTGGAATAAAACGAATAACCTAGAACACGCCAACATTAGGTGACAGAAAAGGCTCTCACTGGTAGCTGAGAAATTTCCCTCTGAGAAATGGATCAAGACAGCATTGGACAAGTGAAAAATGTATTAGGGGCAACACTTTTGAGACAGTAGATAATGAGAGCTAGAAGGAGCAAGGAGTTACCGGGCTGTGTTAGTTACACACCGTTACTATGACAAAGTGTCTGAGGTAATCAGCTTAATAAAAGAAAAGGGTTGTCTTGGTCCATGTTTCAGACCAAAATTGCCTAGTCTTGCTTCTTTGGGCCTGTTACCACAGAACATCAGGGTAGGAAGAATGTGCTGTAGAAGAAAGCCTGGTTACCTCATAGGAAACAAAGACATGGGACAGGGTCCCAAAAGACATCTCAAGAGCAATGGCAGGGGTTTCTATGACTTAAAGGCCTATGCTTGGCTCTGTGGTTCATGGATTTCTTATGAGATTAAATATAAAAAGCTATTAAACATTTTATAAGTATATTAACAAAGATTGTTAATGTTGTGAAAAAACAGTGTTGTATGATGTGAACTGAAAACAGAATATAAAATGTGCTTCTTGTGGCCCTCAGTTGCCTAAAATATTTACATAGACAGTACATGGAGGTCTGCCAATGCTTTTTAATAATTATTTTCTGTAGGACAGGGAAGTGTGGGTCATTTTTACATCTTCATTCAGTTTTCCCCTTTAAATCTCACTTATTCTAGCTGGGTGGTGGTGGCGCACGCCTTTGATCCCAGCACTTGGGAGGCAGAGGCAGGTGGATTTCTGAGTTCGAGGCCAGCCTGGTCTACAGAGTGAGTTCCAGGACAGCCAGAGCTACACAGAGAAACCCTGTCTCGAAAAAACCACACACACACACACACAAAAAAAAAAAACTCACTTATTCTCACTGAAGAGACACCACTCTCAACACCAGCTGTGGTGGGCCAGGCCTGGAAATCCCAGTACTCAGCAGGCTAAGATGGGAAGATCCCAGTTATCTATCCTGTGCTATCTAACAAGTGCCAAGCCAGCCTGGGCCATAGAAAGAGAGCCTATCTCAACATCAAAAGCCAAAAGCTACATCATATTTATGTTTGTAAGTACACTTTCCTCTTCATAATGAGTGATGATCTCCATTAAAAACTAATTGAAATAAAATGTCCACATTAATTCATGAGTACATACATAACTGGCTTGTCATATGCACAGGCAGATACCATATACACTTAAAACCTGCCTCCATTTTGTGTTGTTTAAACACACTTTCAGAAACAACTGGAGAAGGGCATAGCTGTGTGATAAGAGGACACTGGTGATTAAAGTAAAGTGTTTATAAAAGAAGCATTAAAAACACCCCATAGTTTATCTTTGTGTACTATTTATTCTCCAGGTAAAGGGTTCTATAAGAGGCAGATACTTATAATATGTGAAAATTTCCAGCCAACTCCTACCAGAATCACTTTCTGGGGCTTCCTTAGCAACCAGTATAGCAATGAGCCTTGGATGATGGCTACTGGGGAACTCTCCTCCTAGATGACTTTAAGGCAGTGACAGTAACCTCCTTTTTCTGCTAATCTTTGGTGAGCCAATCCCAGGAAATTTGGGCCCAGTGCCTGGGTCTGTATGAAACTTGAACGAATAAGCAGTCCTGACCATGACCATGAAGAGCCATGAGCCAACTGCAAGTGCCACAGGGCTGCAGGGGCATGTTCACATGTTCTGGACAGCAGAGCTCAGCAGCCAAAGCTGCTTAAGACACATGCCATTCTGGGCACGGTATTTCTGAATACTTCAGGTTTTTAAACAGCCATGGACACAACTACCCCAAGAAACAGGCTGCCGAGTGTTGGGCTAATCGGAAGGCTGCTGACCCTCCTCTTCTGAGGAATTGGGGATCCTGCCCCCTCCTCTCAGAAATGTTTATCAAGTAAGTTTTCTCATAAACCCTAGGTCCTGAAATTGTTAATTACACACCCACTCCTCAGTCAGTCATTAGGATTTCTATTTTCATCATGTCCACTGGCTCCTTTTACTCTCCCAGCTGGGTTCAAGGGAGGCTAATGCTTCTTGAAGTTAAAGAATATCCTATTATGGAGGGTAATAGGGAGCCAGGTCAAACGAGAAAAACCTGATAGAAGAGACTGAGGCCAGAATCCAATAAAGCCATCAACACACATTTTCCCAAAGACACCACATTCTTCAAATCAATCCCTGTGCATATGTATATGACATGGTTAGACGGGAGAGACTTCCAAAGGCTTGCTGAGCATACCTTAAAGTTTGTATTCCGATTTGTCACTTAAAATACATTTTATTTCCTTGCACCATTGCTTAAAGCTGTGAGGATTCAAAGCTCTGTGGATGCCAGTCAGTTTATAAGTTAAGCAAATAAATCTTTGTCGGTGATTCTCGTTCCAGATCTTGTTCTGCCCCTCCCTGGCTGTCTCAGCACATTCTGCAAAGCTTCTCTTTTTCTCTTAAGAATTCAGTAGCTCACAGGAGTGGTGCCATGCCACATGGCCAATGCCAAACCCAAGGTCAGGCTCAGCCAGGCCATCCAACACCCTTTCCAGGCAAACCTTAGCTTGGCTCTGACCTCGACATTTTCAATCTCATGGAAGATTTATTAGTGTGGTGGTTTGTTATTATAGCCTGTGTGTCTAATGTTTGCAAAAGAAAACCATCCTAATCACAAGGCATCTCTGGTTTAGGAGAGAGTCCCACCAAATACCCCCAGGCTGTGTTTAAAGGACAGCCCAAAAGTTCCAGAAGTCAGAACTGTAAAACAAGGAAGTACTCGAGATGAATGGCTTCTGGCCTCTCATTCCGAGGCCTTTGCGTCAGCTGTTTGTTTCCCTTACTGGTAGCACCTTTCTCCATTCTCTGGTCCCACCTAGTTGTGTGTGTGTGTGTGTGTGTGTAAGGACAGGGATTAAGCAGACTGAATTAACTGCCTGGAGGCTTCAGTTCCCAAAATCTCAACTACTGTTGACTTTGCTATACAACAAGGTCAATTGATCTAAGATAGTAAAAGAATGAACTTTATCCTTCTCTGTCTCAAGGTCTCTTCTAGTCCGTGATCATAAAGAGTAGAACAGACAAATGAACACGGGTACCTAAACATTGAATGAAAGTTCTGTGTGTATGTGTGCATGTGTGTGCATGTGCGTGTGTGTGTGTGTGTGTGTGTGTGTGTGTGTGTGTGTTATATTGAAACTCAGAAGTTAGTAAGTCTGATATTATCACTCTCACACATCACAAATCTATTATTATTCAAACAAGTTCATGACCTTGGTGTTGACCAAGACCCCAGAAACAGATGCCTATGATATGACAGGGTTTTACTTCTCTGTTAGGGGAGAGTCCTGCATACTGGAAATGTGGATGGGAAAACAGGCACAAGCTGGGACGGATGGCTTCCCTTTGCACAGGCTGCCAAGGTGGTCAAGCTGGCAAGACTACCACATAGACACAGGCGGAAGCAGAAAAGCTCACCCCTTATTTGTATTCTGATCTCAGGCACATCACTAAACTAATAGCACTAGACTATTTTGCTAATCCCGAAGTTCCACTGAAGTTAAAATAGAGATTCACAACTCAGAACCATGCTTCCCCACTGCCCCATCCAAGCGGCAGGACTTGTCTTCATGGTTCTGTCCGCTGAGTGGCTGTCCGCCTTTTCAAACGTCTTCTGAACCACAAGTGAGCACTTGCCCCGAGGTGAAGCTAATGAGATCATGGGTACTCCTGCTGCCGACTGCTTGCTTATGCTTTAGCTTTCAACCATGTTAACACACCTCCTAAGACCCCAGGGTCTAGAGCCACAACTAGAAGTCCCCGAGAGTGGGACAGTGAACTTTCTCCGTTCATAGTGCTGATCCACACACCCTCCCTCTGAGACCTGAAAAATGACCATCTACTGCAGATAATTCTTTCTGGTCCCCCCAACCCCCATTTTGCTTAGGTACATTTAAACTCATATGTTTGCCTCGTTTTTTTCTTGCTGCCTTCTCCCGTATAATCATCTCCACACCCCTCTCATTTCCCATTGACTAGTAATGGTTGCCTTTCCACTTCCGGTATCGACTGCCATCACTCACCAGACTCCCTCCTTAGAGAGAAGCTTGGTGTCTTTTTTATTCGTTTATCCTTGGCAACACTTGGCATCTAGAAAACACTCAATAAGCTCTGAGGGAGAGGAAAAAATAATGAGACTTAAAGGAGAGGAATAATTCCTACAATTTAGAGGAAAACATTTAGGGAAGGTTCCAGGACTATTACATCATAAAAATTAGGATATTCTAGATGTTTTTGTGTTTTAACATATGTGCAAACACATAGGTGATCCCCACCCGCCTTTGAAGCAACAAAACCTATTGTTTTTCTTTATTGGAAGAAAAGTTTATCGTAGCTTACAATTCCAAAAGGAGAGTCCATGGGTGCGGAGAGGCTTGTGAGCAGGAAGGCAGAGCAGGAAGCCGAGAAGTAGCATCTACAACCATGAAGCATAGAGCAAATAGGAAGTAGAGGGAGATTATGAACTCTCAAAGCCTGCTCCGAATGATGTTCTTCTGAAAGACACAATTGATGATAGTTACTATAGAGGCTGCCTCGGGTCATCAAGGGCCAAAAGAAACTGCGCATAGCCACGCATCGCCCTAATGTGACGCTTTGGAAGGGGTTGATAGTGAAAATTACTTTAATTACTCTATCCGAAGAAAAATTCAGAAGCAGCGTTATAGCGCTGCCTTGGAAGGCTCCCCATGTAAGTGACCGCCTCACCCTGGAGTATGGCAGCCCACCTCCTCGGCAGCACTTACCTCGGCAAGGGCACTTCCGGTTCCAATGCGGCTGAGTGTTTATTGCTACACCCCAGGCTTTCAACTATATACATAGTTAGGCTGCGTCTGCTGCCCATAGAAACTTTTCTTTTATCTCCTAACCAACTAATTGTTCCTTAGAAAGGTTTTGACTCCATGGATACACACTCTGAAAGGACTGAGCAATAAAATGTGTCGTTTCTTTAAAGTGACAGTGTGACTATTTCACTCTTGGGTTATTTATTAGCAAGCTCCCCCGACCTAACTATCTCATCCTTTGGGCTTCATAGCACTTCAAACACATCTCCAGTAAAGCACATCTCTCTTTGCAGGCTGGCTAGTTTATGTGTCTGGGTATCTTTAATAGTAAGGTTTATACCTTCTTTATGGGGGCAGAGCTCTGGAATTCCACCACCCACATCAATGCTGACCAGGACCTTAGCAGCCATGTGACTCGAACAAAGTGCTGTTCAAACGTCTCACTCTCCTGCCAGTATAATGGGAGTAGGCCTCACACTACTGGTGCTTACCCGACCTGCTTAGTCAGTCAGCTTCTCAATAAGGATGTTTCCCAGTGAGTCCATGATCACACTAACAGTTGATGAGACTGGGTCTCTGAGCTCTGATCTCCTAACTCCACACTGGATCCACCTAAGTGAGTTAAACCGAACAAATCTACACAGCACCCACCACAATGATGTCTGAAGCCAAGATGCTCCCATCCCAGAGGAAAGCACAGCCAAGATATGGATCTGGACCCTTAATGTTCTCAAACCTCTTTCGGGAAAGGCGATGTGTGCACTATCCTACGTTTGCACTGGAACTGAAGAACACTCATCCTTGACCTAATGTGCTCGGAGACCTAGTGGCCAAAATCTTCTCTTTTCCTCCCTCCCTCCCTGGTGCCCTTGCTACAATCACCTCGACCCTCCCCACTGAGTTTCACAGGCCTGTGTTCAATAGTCACGCCCAGATATTGAAGACTGATGAAGTCTAAGCCAGAGACACCCCATCATACACCCTCAGATTAGAGTTTTGAGTCAAACAAAATCTCGATCATACTTTTCTGCAGAATTAAGCCAATGAACGTGTTTTAGTCGTCAAATATATATATATATATATATTTTTTCACTTTTGACATCTGTGAAGAGGGAATACCTCTCACAACAGAAAGGCATTGTGTAAGTGTATGAGAATTAATGATGGCTCTTACAAACTTAGATTCAATAAAAAGTGATAAAACTAAACCTGCCTGTCATTGTCTCCGTGATATTTGGCACATGAAAACCCTCAGGTGTAATGACCCAAGACTCCAGGAGTAGTTTCTGCATCTAAGAAAGCCTTATGATGCCTTTGTCTAGGATCTTCTTAAAAAACTGTACTGGAGAGATGGCTCAGTGGTTAAGGACATTAGCTGCTCTTCTACAGGATCTAGGTTCGAGTCCCAGTACCCATGTGATGGCTCACAATCAGCTGTAACTCCACCCCCAGGGGATCCACCTACCTCTGGCTTCCACAGGCAGCAGGCACACACTTGGCGCACAGACACATATGGAGGCCAAACACTTGTATGCATAAAGAATAAAGAAATGAATATAACTCTGCTACTTCTCTTTTAAAAAAGGTTTATTTATTTTACTTACATGGTACACTGCAGCTGTCATCAGACACACATTAGAAGAGGGCATCAGATCCCATTACAGATGGTTGTGAGCCACTATGTAGTTGCTGGAAATTGAACTCCAGACCTCTGGAAGAGCAATCAGTGTTCTTAACCACTGAGCCATCTCTCCAGCTCCAACTCTGCTACTTCTAAGAAAATAAATAAATAAATAAATAAATAAATAAATAAATAAATAAATAAATAAATAAAGGAAAGTAGTGTTGCTTGAGTTCTCTGGAACTCTGAAAGCCCTAAGCATCAGTTTCTGGTTGGCTTTCTTAATGAATCACTTTGTGCTGTGCACCAACTTGCTAAATTCTGAGAAGATCCTCCTTACTGGTTCTTATAAGAGGAGAGTAGAGACTATGAGAACAAGGAGTCAATTGAGAGCGTCTCTGCCTTTTCTAACAGGCTCATCTACTTTCACACATCCAAACTGCCTTCTCCACCCAGCACTGGCCCGTCACCTCTTCTCTGGTGAGTCACAGAAACACACAACAGCCTACCTTTCTGGCAGCAGTATCTGGACTCCTCCCTCCACTGTGGCTTTGCCTCTCTATTGCTGATAGGACCATTCTTCCCTTTTCTCTTATTTGCTCCCACTTCAGATCATGGGGAAAATGTGTCTTCCCTCCCAGCAACCAGCTCCTGCAGTGAGCGGGAACTTCCGCCCCCTCCACAATGCAATGCTCAGAAGGGGCCTTAGCTCAGGGCTGTGCATCAGCAAGCACCAGGGCCTGCCTTCATTTTCAGATCCAAAAATTAAGGCTCAGTCTGTGTGAGAGTTTCCAGAGTAACGTCATCATCAGTGAGAGAGTGGAAAACAACCTCTGCCGCTGCTCCCCTTTTGTCTTCTAGAGCCACACAGCTCCTTCTGCTTGTTAGAACCCCTCTCTGTTCAAGAAAAGCAGGTAAATTAAAATACCAGAAAAGCATCATCCACCGCACAGTCCTGGAGTGTATAAAGGGTGTGAACACACAGTGTACATCACTCTTTAACAGTGGCTTTGAAGATACAATAGTATGCTCAGAAATGAGCTTAAAGAAATGCTTGCTTATGTCTTTGGGAGCAAGGAAGGGAGATGAACAAATGGCTAAATCAGTAAAGTGCTTGCACCATAAAAGTATGAGGATCTGTGTCGGACAGCCCCGGGATCCACATAAAAAGCCAGGTATACCACATCTCTAACTTCCAGCACTGGGTAGGGGGGCAGAAGTAGGTGGCTCCCTGGAGATCACTGGATGCTCAGCCTGATGAACCAGAGAAAACATATTGAATGACTGAGGAAGACACCAAATATCAAACTCTGAGCTCCACACATATGTGCACACTGAGGCACACACAGAGACACACATGCACACATATGCCACACATATACAAAGAAAAGCCTGACAAAGAGAACATGGTATGAAAAATGGGTAATGGCATGGTCCAAGCTTGCTCTTTGGCATTCTTGCTCAGTCAAACAATGAGTTCCCACTCTTTGACCCTTCTCCTGGACTGCTTTCCAGACTATATTTCCTCATTGTCCATTTTTATAGCAAAATTATATGGTATTGACTGAGGAATTGTTGTTCTCCTCCCTAGAACTTTGCCATGGTGACTAAATTATTCTCTTGGGCAAAAACATTTGTGAACAAATACACACATGCACACACAGAGAGAGAGAGAGAGAGGATAAAGAAAGAGAGAAAGAGGAAGAGAGAGAGGAAGAAATGCACACACATCATTCTATCAAGGTTTCAGTAATTCTGAACTATATAAAGGCAATAAAATCGAAATACAACAGATGTAAGTGGTGGGGTGCAAAGAGCTTAGCACCTTCTGGTCCAACCACTGGACTCTTGCTTTCTAAAACAGTGTGGCTCCTACCTTCTCTGCCGTCAGTGGTGGTGCTTCACACTCCAGAGAAGCCGAGCCCGAGCTTTCCCATCTCTCCTGTTCTATCCTCCTTTAACACTGTCACACCTGCTTATGACATGCTTAACACTATACACCCACTGCGGCAACAGCCTAGTGTGAAGGACAGCAGGGAACATGGATCACAGCCCCAATACCACACATACATTTTGCGAGAGATCCAGTCATTTTGAAGGTAAAATGCCTCAGAGTGGGATGGAAGTCCATACCCTAAAACTCTGTTTCCCTGCTCTTTCCTCCCATGCCTTCCACGAAAAGCCTGCTGTTGCATTTTGGCATTTCAAAGTATATACTTTTCAGTTTTTGAAAGTGATTATGTCATTTCCCAGGCCTCTCTTTATTGCTTTGCTCCATGTTTTATCTTTGTTTGTTAAGACATAGATTGATATGAAAAATAAAAGGAAGAAAGAAAAGCAGTGGAGAAGGGATAGAGTGGAGGAGAGGAACTCAAAGGGTTTTATCTGAATACCAGACTGCCTCCAGGTTATACAGTTTGTGACTAATGACCAACTACAAGTATTTTTGTTCAAACTTTATTCATATTAAGCAAATTTGGAATTGTGGACCATGCCTTCTCCATATCCTGCACACACCCAACAGACTCTGATGCAGTTCTCAAATTAGACAATAGCTGTCTTCATTACTTTTCTATTGTTGTGACAAAACAATATGATCAAGGCAACTTATTGTGCTTATGGTTTCAGAAGGTTAGAGTCAATGATGACAGAGCAAAGGCAGGGTGTCAGGAACTGCAGAGAGCTCACATCTTGATCCATAGACAGACAGCAAAGAAAGTACATTGGGAATGACCTAAATCTTTTGAATCCTCAAAGCCTGCCTCCAGTGTCACATCTCTAATAAAGCCACACCTCCTAACCCCTCCCAAACAGTTCCACTAACTGGAGATCAAGTACTTGAATATATGAGTCTATGGCATCTATTCAACCACCACAATAGCTTGCACCCCAGGCAGAACTATGTTGAAAAATAACAGTGGCAAAAGTCCAGAGGATCACAAGAGACTATCAGTCATGCAAGAGCTAGAGGTCTGGGAATGCAGGTTGGTGACTTGACTAGCAGGCACTGTATTCTATCTCGGCACTGGGAAAGGTGGTAGGGAAGGGCTGGGTCATCTTGGTTTCTTTTCCTGCTATTGTAATAATCTATTCTATAACAGCAACTTATGGGAGAGAAGGTCTATTTTGGATCAAGTTCTCAGGAGATGCAGTCCATCATGGTGGGGAAGATGTGGCAGCAGGCAGTAAGGGCATCATGGTGGAAGCAGGAGGCTAGATTGTCACATTTCTTAAGAAGGAAAGGAGGAGGAGGAGGAGGAAGAGGAGAAAAAGAAGGAGAAGAAGAAGAAGAAGAAGACAAAGAAGAAGAAGAAGAAGAAGAAGAAGAAGAAGAAGAAGAAGAAG
>NW_022196900.1:18806465-18824505 GCF_008632895.1 Mastomys coucha | reverse complement strand
GAGGAGGAGGAGGAGGAGGAGGAGGAGGAGGAGGAGGAGAAGAAGAAGAAGAAGAAGAAGAAGAAGACTTACAAATAATGAAATTTGCTTTGTCTTCACATTGCATATATGTGCATAAAAGCATGGCTTAGGACAAAAAAAGGGGGGTGTAAAGAATTGTTGGCTTGGGTTGGAGAGATGGAGAGATGGCTCAGTGGTTAAGAGCACTTACTGCTCTTCCAGAGGTCCTGAGTTCAATTCCCAGCAACCACATGGTGGCTCCCAACCATTTGTAATGGAATCTGATGCCCTGTTCTGATATGTCTGAAGGCAGCAACAGTGTACTCTATAAATAAAACAAATCTCTCTATAAAAAAGAACTGTTAGCTTAACTAAATTGCTCTATACTGTAAATTCTGTAGATTTTTTTCTTCTGTAATGAAATAGTTTTACCAAATTTCCAAGAATATTTTCCCCAAACGAGCTATGGAGAGGAAGTCTATTCCAATAAACTTCAGACATAGGTTGTATTTACTTTTTACTATTCATCATTATTTCCAGTATAAGCACCCAGTGACTGTTATCTTAGTGCTAAGTGAATGGCAGTGATAATCTCCTGCATCTATGGGATGGTTCATGATTGACAGACTCACTGCACAGATAATCTCATCTGATCCTCAAAACTCAGTAAGATTGCCCCACTCAGTGGACTCACAGCTGCCAAACATGTTTAAGTCTGGAACACACAGAAGTCATAGTGCCTTTTGAGAAACAGAATGGCTGGTGGTATTTAAATTAGATAGCAAGTTCTTTATAGATTCTGAGGTAGGCAACACTTGACTACATAGCAAACAAAAGCCACGTGGGCTATGGGGGAGTGATTAGTCAAGACTCTTCAAAGAAAGAGAATTTTATATGTGTGTCTTTATTGAATTAGTTCATGGGATTATCAAGCCCCATTATCTTCAAGCAACAGACTCAGGAAAGCAGGTTGGTCTTTTACCTGAATCTCAGGTTAAGATTCAGGGATGAGAGATGAGGGAACAGTCAAGAAAAGATAAGATGAGATACTCAGTGAGGCTGAGAAGGAGATGATGTCCTCTCTTCTCCACCTATGTATGAACCATTCATGCCCTTAGAAGACTGATGGTGTCCAGTCATATTCAGAAGAGTCATCTATTGATGCTGATCTCATCCACCTGGACACACCCAGAAGGATCCTTGGTCTGGGCACATTATAGGAACAGCTCAACTTTGTTCCAGGAGTGCCAGTGCTTTAAGAGAAAAGAGCTTAAGACAAACTTAAGACAAACAGTGCTTAAGAGAAATACCCACCCAGGAGAGGTCAAAGGGTTTTCTTTCTCTCTGCCACAGGGGCAGTCAGGAACAGAGTCAGTGTTCAATGATTTGTCCATGAAGCAATGCAGACATTACATTACGTTCACATAACATGAAAATCCTCAAGGAAGATTAATATTGGGATAACAGAAAAGTGGCAATACTCTATTAAAGTCAGTGTAAGAGGTTCCAAAAAAAAAAAAAGAATTACCAACACTTGAGAAGAAGAGGCAGGGGGATGTCTATGAGTTCAAGGACAGCCTCATCTACAGAGTGAGTTCTAGGATAGCTAGGGCTATGCAAAGAAATCTTATCTTGAAAAACCAAAAAAAGAAAAAAGGAAAGAAAAGAGAAGGAAGAAAGAAAGAGAGAAAGAAAGAAAGAAAGAAAGAAAGAAAGAAAGAAAGAAAGAGGGAGGGAAGAAGGAAGGAAGGAAGGAAAGAAGGAAGGAAAAAAAGAAGGACAGAAAGAAAAGGGAAAGGGAGAAAAGGGAAAGACGGGAGGGGAAAGGCAGGGGAGAGGAAAGAAGAAGAGAAGAGAGGAGGGGAGGGGAGAAGAGAAAGGAAGGGAAGGGAAGGGAAGAGAAGAGAAGAGGAGGAGGAAAATATCCTCCATTCATTTGTAGTGAGATTCATGAGTAACCAACAGACTTTTTTAATTTACTTCACTCGTTTCTGCAGCACGTGAGCAACCTGTGCCTATCCTTAGTATGTACCCAAGGAACGGCAAAGATCATGGTACACCATGTTCATTGCTGCATTGTTCACACTAGCCAAAATACAGAACAAGCCTAGATGCCCCTCAACTGAGAGAGGGTAATAAGCATGTGCCATATGTACATGATGTAATAATTATTTTCTGGTGTAAAGAAAAATGAAATAATGATATTTGCAGAAAAAATAAACCAGAAGAAACTGGAGATCATTAGATTAGGTGAATTATAAACCAGACTCAAAAAGACAAATAATACATGTTTTCTCTCCAACAAAGTTCTAGATTTAATGGGATGGGGTTGTAAAAGCAGGACAGGACTAGAAGTGAGGAGAAAGAGATCTTAAGGGGAAGAGGGGTGAACAAGAGTGTAATAGAATGCCATGAATTCAACAGAGCAACTGTCTGGGGAGAGGGAGGAGGCTAGCAAGAGGCAGGAAGGGGGAAGGGCCAGGGCAGTGGGAGACAGGCATGAGTAAGGACAGTGTGCAGTGGCATTCATATGAAAGCACCATAATGAGTTGTATTGGATCCTATGCCAACATAAAAGAAATTGTGACTCAGGTGGCTCTAGAATGACTAAGAAACCTGATACATCCCAGTCTTATGCATGGGATCACATACAATTCATCCCAACCCAGAACATTCCAAAACATCCAGAAGAGATAAACCATTGTGTGTCCTGCTTGATACACAATGATTCTCTTCTTTATTTCTTTGGGTGTGTTGGGGGAGGCTATTTTTTACTAACTGTATCTTATTCTAAGACATGGGTCATCAAACCAAAGCCTCTGAGCCCATTTCAGTACATTGTTTTTAGAACTAACATTTTAAAACGCAGCCATGCCTATCTGTGCACTGCCCCTAGTTGCTTCTGTAAGACAGAAAAGGGTCTTCTAACCACCCCTTTAGAAGATGGAGTGATTGGGACGAAGGAAAGCCTGCAATCTCATCACTCCAGGGGCAGAGGCAGGAGGATGACCAGAAGTTCAAAGAACAAGCCAAAACAGAAGATAAAGATATAAATACTAGTAAAAGGTAAGTTGCAGAAGCAAGCAACCTGTGAGCAACTAGCACTTATTGGCAACTAACACATCACCACTAGTAAGCGCCCTGTGCAGTCCTACCAGTGTTGAGAGGGTAGTGGTCCATGGGACAGGGAGAACTACATGTCCTTTGCATAAAGTTCCCAGCTTCACTTGAAAACAACTGGGTGAGATGACCAGGGGCTAAGCTTCACAGTTCAAAAAAAAAAAAAAAAATGGTTGCTGTCCATAGCACCCAGAATGTCCTTGTCAAGCAAAGCAAAACAAAAATCCTTTGAAGACCAGAATGTGTTTGTTGAGAACATGGCTGTTCTGGTTAGACTGAGAAATGTCTCCCTCATGCTCATGTATTCCAAGAATTCGTGTTTGGCAAGCTGTTTTTAAAAGTTGTGGACTTGGATGCCTAGCCGGCTGGGTAAGAATAAAAGTTCTCTCTGGTTCTAGCCCTGGATCACCAAGCTGTGAGCAAGCTGTACTACAAGCCACTTTTGAAGAGCCAAACTAAAGCCTTCCTCCAGAAAGGATGCTTCTTGATGGGCATTTGGTCTCAATGACAGTGGTAGGCCACAGTGCTGGATATAGCTGCCATGCGCAGAAAACATTTGTGGGGCTGGGGGAGGAACACACAGACTCTAGGAGGGGAACTGGATGCCTTTCTACAACTCAGTCACAGCACCTGAGACGGTGAGTTAGTCAGGGAAAATACATGAGCAATTTAAATGATGTTTCTCTGGTTAAAAAGTATTTCAAAGCATATCATACTCTTGCTGACCATTTAGTAAATATCTTACAACTGCAGGATGAAGCAAGGTCAGAGTCACAGTGGTGCTGACAATCATTTTCCTCAGTGTAGATGATGGGTTATTTTTTCATTGTTTTTATTTTTTCTTATTTAATTATATGTTTCTAAAAAATATATGTGTGATTTTAATAATAATGATAGAATACATGAATTTTACAAGCTTTTTTTGTAAGATGCCTGAAGAAAAATAAGCCCTTTAACTTTTTGTTTTCTTTCTAAGACAATCTGCTTTTCCTGTTATTGCAAGTTTTCTTAGGGTGGTGTCTCCCAGCCTCTTGATTGGCACATAAGTCATTACAAGATAAAGAATCTGCTGAGCAAAATTGGAAGTACAACCTGACCTATTTCAGTCTTATTTGTAAACTACAATTTCTCGTTTCCTACTATTTTCTTCCCTCCCTTAGAATGAGTTTATAACCAAGTGTAGGTCTTTGATCCCAGCACTTGGGAGGCAGAGCTAAGGGAACCTCTGTGAGATCAAGGCCAGCCTAGTTCACAAATTAAATTCCAGGCTGAGCTAGGACTACATAGAGAGACCCTGTCTCAAAAAGCAAGGAAGAAAGAAAGGAGGAGGGAGGGAGGGAGGGAGAGAGGAAAGAAGGAAGGAAGAAAGAAGAAAGGGGAGAGAGGGAAGGAGGGAGGGGAGGAGGGAGGGAGGGAGTGGGGCTGGAGAAATGGATCAGTGGTTAAGAGTGCCCACTGCTCTTCCAATGGACCAGCCTTAGATCCCACATAGCAGCTCACAACTGTCTGCTACTTCAGTTCCAGGGATCCAATTCCCTCTTCTGACTTCCTTGGGCACCAGGCAAGCATATGGTGCACATATATACATGTATACAAAACACTTATACACATAAAATAAAATCAATTGTTTTTAAAAAGAAAATAATTTGTTTGTACCCATACTGAGTTACGACTAACTATCTCAATCTCTTCATAAAAAGAGTAAACGCTCTCAACATGAACTTCCTCCTTGAAACAATTAATGTCTTCCCTCCCCTGCTTGCCTAAAGTTGGGAAGCACTGGGTCTCTTCCATACCTGGAATGTCTAATCACATGACCAAACTGTGACAACAAGATTGGTGACTTCTGCCTTAAATATTTTAGCACAGTAGCCTCCAATTTTTAAAGTATGAAGCCATGTATTCCAATTCCCTACACTTTTATCCCACATAAATTTTTTATCATTAAGAAAACTTTTTCCTTTGTGTATACATGTTGGGGAGGTGTACATATATGTGCATATGTTGTGTGGTTACACTTACTTGTGTGGGCATGTATGGGGTAGTGAGGTTACACCTGGGTGTATTTCTTCATTAACTTCTCTATTTCTTTACTTGAGTTTGGGTCTCTCATTGAACCCAATATTCTCCCTTTCAGAGACTCATTGAGACCAGCATGCCCTCCAGAGCTGAAGTCACAGGAAGGTCCAAACTCAGGCCCTCATGATTTGCCCACTGAGCCATTATTCCAGCCCCGTGTGTTCATTGTGCATAATGATTCTTCTATAGTAGCCTCATAAATTCTGTCTATGAACAATACACATTTATGGACCCCTTTACTAACTATCCATTCTTCCTGTCCCTCTTCATCACTAGGCAGCTCCAATCAGGCAGTCTGCCTAAACCTACCACTCTTTCTTGACATACTTCAAACTGTGAAGAACTTTTAACAAGAATCTATGCCCCTCATTTTACAAATAAGAAAACCATGGGACTCTGACCAATTTTGATTTTGGGGGTAACCCCAAAGTTAGGAATCAAAAACATAAAGTAAGTTTATGTCAGTCACCTACAGTCTGATGATCTGGGTGGCACCATCCTTGACAGCTGAGCTCCAAGACCAAAGGGCATGTAGGAGAAATCTGGCCCCTGCCATCAACTGAGGAAAGCCTTTCAGCTGCCAGACAGGGTTTGGACCAACTCTCTCCAGCCCACAGACTTCAACATGGATTCAGGGGTATCCAAGACCACAAGCATCTTCATGGGCTTCAGTGGTTAACACCAGCCACTGGCATCATGGACCATAGTGGTCCTTCAAGGAGGTCCAGTCCAGAAAGTGACCCTTTCTTCATCTCAGGTCTCCATTGTTGCCTGGAGCCAGGGGATCTAGAGATCAGCAAGTTGGGGTCTGAGTCTTCATCTGCATACGCTCCAGGCTGTTGGACACCATCCACTAACCCTACTAGGCAATAACAGTTGATCAACCTCAGCCCTCTCTCACCTGTCACCACCACCCCATCCCCAGTTCTGCCTCTGTCCATAGCTCTCTCTGTTCTTTTTTTTTTTCTAGTTCTCTACCTCCCCATCACTTCCTTATTCATCATAGTGGCACCCACCACCTCACACCTCGAGGAAGGGATGGATGGCACTAGATATCCAGCTTTATATATTTTAATTGACTATGTAATGAAAAAAGTATGGATCTGAGGTAGGAATAAACACATACATCACTCGGAAATGCCTTTAAATTGTGTTATCACACATGACTCCTGGTTGTTTCTATGAGAAATATCATAAAATAATGGAGAAAAAAATGGTGGTAAATTGTCTGGAAAAAAAAAAAACTATTTTCTTCTTACTTCTTTCTTCACCCACGAAATAAATTGTAAAAATGCTAAAGAGTCTTCCTGGGTAGCCTCAAACTCGATGTCCTCCTGTCTCAGGTTCTGAAGTGGCACCATGCCTGAGTAGTGTTGTAATTATGGGTTGGCTAGGATACATCTTTATTTTTCATGTATTGTTAT
Source organism: Mastomys coucha (assembly GCF_008632895.1). Lineage (NCBI taxonomy): Eukaryota > Metazoa > Chordata > Mammalia > Rodentia > Muridae > Mastomys > Mastomys coucha. The sequence continues at coordinate 18,817,882 of NW_022196900.1, read as the reverse complement.
CTTACATTTGTCCTAATAGATATTTAGATCATTATTCACAAATAATCAGTTGGAAAGCTAAAGCTACCATTTGATACCAGGAAAAATACAAGAATATGTAAAGAATCACAAAATAATTATATCTTTTAAAGGATACAATGGAAAAAAATGACTTTGTGCCAAGATTGTCAAGAACTCACACTTATGCACTTTGCCCTTGGCACTGCTTTCCACTCAGATGAGCAAGGCACTGCTTTCATACATGCACAGAGCAGGGGCTGAGTGAGGCAGGAGAGTGGTTATTTCCACCTTGGTCTTTCTTTGAGTCCTTGGTTTTTGCTTTTCCTTTTTTCCACCCAACACAAAATAACCCTGCCGTCTTGGTTCATTTAGCCTATGCCAGTGAATGCAGCTCCTGCCCTTGCCTTGGGTCAGAGAGTGTAATAGAGTTTTGTTCCTGACAGTAAAGGAATTCCTGACAATAACAAATTCCATGGAGATGCCCATTTCAGTGCTAAATTTTCAGACAAATACAATTTTAAATAAAACATTTCTTTTTTAAAAGTAGATTTTTTACATGTATATGATTTTTTTGCCAGCATGTATACATGTGCATCACATGTGTGCTTGGTACATGAGGAGGTTTAAAAGAGCCAGTTCCATGGGACTAACTTACTGAAGGTTGTAAGTCACCATGTGGGTGCTGGGAACTGAACCTGGGTCCTCAACCAGAGCAACAAGTACCCTTAACTGCTGAACACTCTCTTCAGCCCCACAAATGTATTTTCCATCAAACAATTAGTTTTTTGAGTATTGACATTAAAAACTTGGTGTCAGTCAGGTGTAGTGGTACACACCTTTAATCTCAGCACTGGGGAGGCAGAGGCAGGTGGATCTCTGCAAGTCTGAGGCCAGCCTGGTCTACAAAGTGAGTTCCAGGACAGCCAAGACTATTACACAGAGAAACCCTGTCTCAAAAAACAAACAAAAACAATCAAACAAACAAATAAAAAAACTTGGTGTCTAGGGAGGGCAGCTGTTTATTGCATTTATTATCAGTATCACAAGATATTAGTCTGCAGAGACAGCCATATAGTTAGTTTATAAATTATTAAAATACATTGTGAAAAACTGGGAGAGGGGTAATAGGTCAGTGGTAAAGCACTTGTCTAGCAATGTTTGAGGCCCTGGCTGCTTTGATCCATAGTTGTGTGTGTGTGTGTGTGTGTGTGTGTGTGTGTGCACAAGTGTGATGATCTGGGTGGCACCATCCTTGACAGCTGAGCTCCAAGACCAAAGGGCATGTAGGAGAAATCTGGCCCCTACCATCAACTGAGGAAAGCCTTTCAGCTGCCAGACAGGGTTTGGACCAACTCTCTCCAGCCCACAGACTTCACAAGTGTGCACACACACAAAATGGTTAACAGCTTTGGGTGTCATGACCCTATCTATCCCTTTGTCCCACCTCACTGAGGTTAAACAAGTTCTTGCCTGGAAATACTCTGGATCTCCCCCAAATCCAGCAATCAAAAGGGTTAATACCTGTCAGGAACTAAGCAGATAGACAACAGATGGTTTCATCCTGGGGGATTAGCACCAAGCCACAAAAGGGGTTGAATGTACTGAATGTCACCCCACACCTTTGAGGTGCTGAAGCTGCCATGCACCTGACCATGCTAAGTCAATCCAGTTGTGTTTTGTGAGGTCCTGTTTAAATCTACTGCAATATTTCTCAAACTTGAATAGGCAACAGAATCCCCGGAGGACTTGTTAAAGCATGCACTGCCGGGCCTCACCCTCAGAGGTTCTGAGTCAGTAAGTCAGGAGTGAGGTCTGGGAATATGCGAAGTTTCCAGACCAAGCTAAGGTAACGTGTTTACTGGTCTATAGAGAGCCTCGGTTAGAAATGGATATTGATAGTCAGACTATTTAAACATCAGCATGCACAGGAGTAATGGAGGGCCTCAGAAAGCAGGTTCTTTCTTGATCGATGGATCTGATGCAAAGCCTGAAGCCCTCCTTGCACTTCTACCAAGCTCCCAGGTGATGCTGATGAGGTCTTCACCTTGGATCAATGTCTACTTGGGATTTGAATAGCAAAGACTAGGGCACAAGAGAGAACTCATTCTTAATTCCCAGGCAATGAAATTCTTGATTCTAAGTCCTTGTTTGTCTATAATTTCCTCCTGGCCCTTCTTTTTTTTTTTTCTTTTTTTTTAATTAGATATTTTCTTTATTTACATGTCATATGATTTCTGTCATTCCCCTATACCTGGCCCTTCTTTATTAATTATATTTTAACTCTATTTTCTTTTGCTCTCTTTTTGTTTAACCTGCTTTCTTTTCTTCCTTCCTCTCACTATTTATTTCCTTTTTTCTCTCACTCACTGGTTTTCTTGACATCTTTTGAAGTTTTAAAAATCCTGGCCTTCTCTCAGGACTGTCTCTGTTTAAATTTTTTTAAGTAGCAAACAAAATTTAAAAAAACAAAAAAAACCAGCTCTGACTTCTCATAAGGAACTCTCCCCAGACTGTCTCTGACTTTCACGATTCAGATGACAATATCGGGAAAGAGTCTAGGAGAATGCATGTGAGCACATGTTGGGGAACAATGCAGTCAGTCAGGTAGGTCCAGAGGCAAGGCCCAGACTTCTCTTAATCGAGAAAGTTCTTGGCTGGGACCACTTCTCTGAGACTAGAAATTGTCCCTATTTATTAACTAACGTAGCAAACATTTTCTTTTGAAAGGGTACCAGTTTTTGTAAAACCAGACTCTTTTCTGGCTACTAATGCTGCTTACATCCTGAAAATCAGCAGGCTTCTGTATGCCTTCCTCTGGCCCTCCCTGCCCTGAGGCTGGGTGAGCCGTTTGGCAGCAAACACTGTGAAAGTCTGCAAGTCTTAGCACTGGAGGACAGAAGTATGGCCCAGCCTCATGACCATCCAGAAACCAGAGCATGAGACAGACGCATGTCCTTAAATAGCTATGCCTGAAAGTCAGCTTTGCCTTTCTATGTGACAAGTGGCCCAGGCTTCAATTCTAAATCAATTCTAGCAGCATAAAACCTCAGAACCTGCTTACTTCAATCACCTCACCTAAGAAAGACAAAAATTATCTGGGAACTTGCAAAGTAAACCATGTTTAAGTGATGCCTAGAAGCCAGCCCTCCCTTTGAAGCAGTAGTTGCTGAAGGTGGGCATGAGTGTGTGCTCCCAGAAGTCATTTATGGTTGCCACCACTCAGAGATGCTAGTGACAACTGTAGGTAGAGCCCCGATGACCCCATGCTACTGAATATCCTATCATGTAGACAAGATCCCCCTACCAACCATGATAGCAAAGCATCCGTAGGGCTTCTGCTGGGAGGTCTTGCTCAGAGGATGCTCAATAGGTCACATCTGTCTTCCCTTCTCGAATGAGAACCAAGAGAAATGAAGGGAGAGCCCATGAGGATAAGACCTTTGATCTGTAATTGTGAAGCTTACATTTTGTTGCTGTTATTGTTGTTGGTTTGGTTTGGTTTGTAAGATTTGGGTTGCAGTTTGCCAAACCTTGATTGGGATGATCAAGCAGAGAGGTACCAAATTCTAATGCCAACAAGGTCTAGATGAGCAATATAAACAAAGCATTCCAGGAGGCAAAAAATTGAGGGAGGGGGATATTAGACAAAGACATGGGAAATACTGTCTCTTATTGTTGTAGAAGAAAATAGCAGTGTGTCCACCAGGAGAACACAGCATCTGCTGTTTGACCACTCCTGGTTCAGTTGTACCAGCAAAAGCAGACACAAGGTCCAGTTAGCCATGGGCATGCATCCCCTCCAGGCCCAGGTGTTTGTCTCTCCATCAACATTGGACTGGGGGTGGGGGTGGGGTGGCAAACAAAAGATTTTCCTCATTTTTCTTTTATTGTAGAACCAAGTATTTCTCATATTTTTCTTGTCCTTGTTTCTCTGAGGAACAGAATTCATGGCCAGATTATTTTGTTTACTCTCTCTCTCTCTCTCTCTCTCTCTCTCTCTCTCTCTCTCTCTCTCTTTCTCTCTGTGTGTGTGTGGGGGGGGGGTGTGGGTGTGGGTGTGGGTGTGCAGATTACTAGGAAAACTGTACAAAGCCTGTAAAGCCTAATATATTCCCTGCCCCTTACAGGAGAAATTGCCAACCTCTGATTGTATGAAAGTGAAGTTTCCAAGTAGTCAGAACAAAAAGGCAAAGCTTGTGGAATCTGTGAGTCATAAAACAAACTTACAGAAAGCCCATTAGAGGATTAAGGTGTTAGGACATTTTTTTTTTCCTACCACACATTTTCTTTAAATTCTTAAATGAAGTTAGCTTTGAGCCACTTAATGTGCATGGTTTCTGATAAGGCTGGAGGAGGTCAGAGAATAAATAAATGTGTAGAAACTGATGGCAAAGGGGTAAGAGCAAGATGGGAGAGCCCAGAGCTTGGCTTCTGCATCTAAAACCCTTGGTTTTCAGGGTCTTGGCTGGCTAACTAGTCACCTAGCTACAGCCTAAAAGGCAAAACTAGGTTCAGAGTCCCAAAGTTCTAGGTTCTGAGATGACCCATCCAGTGATGTCATAGAAAAGTTACCTTTATATTCCATCCATCATGTCATATTTAATGGGACAGCTACAGTGATCCACCTGAACCAAAAGGAGAAGGTCATCAGCAAGTCTCAGATATTAATCATGGTGCAGAGGATTAAGAACATGGCAAGTATTTGTTGGCTTCGTGGAGTATTTCAAAAGACACTTCAAAAACAGTATTCAATGAGACTTGATAAACATTCATTATGTCCTCCACCCAGTACTACTTCATTGCTGTATGTCAGGGAGACCTTTCAAGTCTTGTGTTGGTTTTATGTCTTTTGCCATAGGGTCTCACTAAAAGAAGAGGCCATGTAACTCTGGCTGACTTGAATCTCATGATGTACATGAAGCTCAAAAGCACATGAGAAGCTAGGCTTGGTAGTGAAGACTGGTACTTCCATCTACTCAAGAGACAGTGGCAGAATTACAAGTTAAAGGCTAGGCTAGACTATTTAGTGAATACAAGACAAGATCCAGCCAAGGCAAGCGATGAAACTCTATCTCAAAATAAAAAGTAACAAGAGGGCTAAAAGTAGACCTTGTCTAGCTTGTGCTATGCCCTGGATTTAATCTCTAATATCACAGGAAATAGAGATACAACTGAAAAACAGAGACCTGCGTGGCTGTGTGAGAACTCAGTCTTCCGTTCTGCAGGAATACAGACTCAGGAAGTGGGTACATCTTCTTTGAATCATCACCTGCCCAGAACTAAATCAAATGGGAACTTATCAAGTTCCCTTGTTGAAGGGCAAGCATGCCATCTGTATGGAATTAACTCCATCCTTCAAGTGGCTAGGCCCTGCTCAACTTAACCCAATTATAAACTAACCTGATTAGTGCCTAGTCCATGGGCACACAGGTTATGCCTTTAATCACAGTGAAAAGAATGCAGCTCATCACTGAGAGAAATCAATAATGGTTGAAGAAATATTCTGGAGTCAAGTTGCCTAAATGAACAATCCATACCGTCACCCTTAGCTATGAAATCAATAGGATGGGAATATATATTGAATACGTGAGCATAAAGATTACAGCTCAGAACATCAGAGTGGAGGAGCTAATCCCAATTCCGGTGAATAGTGGGAAGATAAATCATAAAGAACACTCCCCATAGCTGTCATTCACCCAGCAAGTATTCCATAGAAGCTTCCCATCTGCATATGAGAAGCTGGGGTGGGGGATAGGGGTAAACTAGAATAGACTCCAATAGGGAAAAAACAGGCCCCAAGTAGGTAATATAGGACAGTCACAACAAAAAGCATACATACAGTGATCTGAGATCCAGGAAGACTTTAATTAGGTGACATCAATTATTATTGGAAATTTTACTTAGGACATTTAGCAATAGATAGATAGATAGATAGATAGATAGATAGATAGATAGATAGATAGATAGTATTGATTAACACTTTATAAGTGATCACTCCACAAAGCAAGAAATTCCACCACTGATGCATTTTCACCTGTCTAGCTTGAGCAGTGCTTCTGCTTTCTCCTTAATACTTCCATTTCTCCCTGGCTGACCTACTCCTACCCAAAGGCAGCACCACTACCATCTCACTCAACAAGCAGATGGCTAACTTGTTTTGGAATGTACCACCTCACTTACCTGTACTCACAGGGAAAACTATTTCTAACCTCAGACTCACTTAGAAAAGGTTGGAGCTGCTGTAAGACAGTAAAGTAAGGTTCCTCTGTTCTTGTGCCCTTTGCAAGATTTCCCTTTTATTTCTTGCAAGACTTTGTGAGACTCCATGACCATGCACTCTTTCCCCTGTGTTCTGGTTTCAGAAAGAACTGAAAGAATTGTTCAGCACTGCTGGAGACAGGCTTATAGTCATAGAGTATTCAGCACGGTGGTGTGGCCCCTGCAAAACAATTGCTCCTGTTTTCCGGGTAAGGATTTCCAGGGTCTAGCTCATAGTCGCCGAAGGAATTTAGTCCCCAAATATTTTCCCAGCCATCCTTTTCTTTTTTTTTTAAAGAATTATTTCTTTATTATATGTAAGTACACTGTAGTTGTCTTTAGACACACCAGAAGAAGGTGTCACATCTCATTATAGATGGTTGTGAGCCACCATGTGGTTGCTGGGATTTGAACTCAGGACCTTCTGAAGAGCAGTCAGTGCTCTTAACTGCTGAGCCATCTCTCCAGCCCCAGTTTCCCAGCCATTCTTAAGTTTTTCTACTTCTGAACTATTAGGAGTTCTGCAGTTGTTTTGTTCTTTTGCTTTTGAGCATCCCAGTGAACCTGAAGCTAATATTCTGGAATGTCATGAGCTGATACCAGAAGATTGGGATTATTCATCTGTGGGGAGTTCACTAAGGAACACCTGGGTATGCAGAAGGATTACATGTGGGAATGGAAAGTCATATCATTACATCTTTCCAACGTTGGAACCCAGAACTTCCAATACTTAACAAGATCCCAGATAGACACAATATTTGTTTACCCATAAAATATGTGTGTGCACCGCTTTCATGTCTGGCACCCATAGAGGCCACAAGACAGCATCAGATTCCCTGGACCTAGACTCACAGACAGCTATGAGTTGCCATGTATGTGCCAGGAACTGGACCCTGGTCCTCTGGGAGAGCAATCAGAGCTCTTAACCACTGAGAAGTCTCTCTGGCCCTCCATCTCAGGGAATTTTAGTTTTCTTTCTCCTGGTTGTACAAAGTCCCCTGGTTATTTGTGGTCACCTTTGTGACATGAAGAAATATCACAGTTTATACAATATATATTTAGACAATATACAATATTTATAATATGTCTAAGTATATATTGTATAAATTGTATGTTTATATACACATATACGTATATATACTTCTTTATATTTGAATATAAAGAAGTTTTGGTCCCTTGATGATACAACTAAAAACCTTCTACTCTGTTTTCAATGAGGTTTCTAAACACCTTGGATTTTCTCACTTGGCCTCTTGAATCTGCCAAAACAAATTCAACCAACAGTCGCGACCATCACTAGTCAGTTGTAAATGAGCTTGCAGCAGATGGACGAGTCACGTGACATTTCTCCTTTGGCATTTGTATATGTGTGGCTCATGTATCACATATGCAGGTCTAAGGCTGATGTCAGATGCCTTCCTCAGTTGCTCTCCTCACAGACTAAAGCAAGGCCTCCTGCAGAACTCGGAGCTCATCTTCAAGCTAAGCCGGCTGGCCAGATGGCTCGAGGGATCCGCTGTCTCTGCTTCCCGCATGCTGGGGTTACAGGCAGGCCACCATAACCACAGGTTTTTACATGGGTTCTAGAGTCTCATCCTCAGTCTTTACACTTGCATGGCAAGTGCTTTACGCACTGGGCTATCCCCGCTCCTTCCACATGACTCCTCAGGATCCCTGCTCTGCCTAAAATTCTTGTACTTTCCAGAAGGAACATTTTAGTGTTAGACCATTCTGTGACTCAAAACTAAGGAGTAGGGTTCCCTCACTGTGCCCCAGAAATAGCCAGTGCTCCCGTGCAAAAGTGGAAATCCACTCAAATGCCAAAGTTAAAGCTGATTGAACTTGAGTAGGCAATAAAAGGCACACAATATGCCACCTAAGTATATGTTTGTGTATATGTATGTGTGTGTGTGATGTGTGCGCAAGTGTGTGTGTGTGTGTGTGTGTATGTGCATGCGCGCACACACATGTGGACATCTAAAACCAATCACAACTGCCATCATTCCTCAGACACCATCTATCCTCTGTTAGTGGTGGTTTGGTTTGGTGGACTGGAGCTCACTAAGTAGGGTAACCTGGCTCGAAGCTAATGAGCCCCAGAGAGCCACCCATCTCTACCTTCCCAGAGCTGAGAATACAAGTGCATACCACCACACTGCCTATTTTTCTCACGGGTTCATGGCGTCAGACTTAGCTCTTCATGACTGAACAGCAAGCACTCTCCTGACAGCTGTATCCCCAGCCTTTAGCCCAAGTCTTTGTTTTTGCTGTGCTGTCATTGTTGTTGTTTAACTGGTGATGATGTGGAGAGATATATTGTTATATCTTTGATGGTGAAATGGTAAAATGATACAGTTACTCTAAAAATAATTTAGCAATTTCTTATAAGATATATAAATGATACATATATATGATAGAATGTTAGAAGAAAAAATAAAGGCTTCTAAATAACTTAGTATAGCATGTTAAGTGATTAATTAACCTATGACCTAAAATATTAAGATTGAATTAATCAATATCCTAGCAATTGTGCTCTTGATCAAAGAAAATGAGCATTCATTGAATATGCCCGTAATAGTTAAATGTTAAAAGAAAATCTCATGTCTTTCAACAGATCACTTATCTTATACTAAAATTAAAAGGAATTATGTAAAAGTCATTCATTTTAATATACATATGTATGTATGTATGCATGTATGTAAACATCAAAACAGAGCAGAGGGACACCTGTCAAACAAGGGATTGTTTTCTGTGAATGAGAGTTGAGAGAGATATGGCTGAAAGAATTTCATCTTTGCTGTACCTGTAACTCTTGGCCTTTTGTAAGGGAGAATGTTTGTGTATTTTATGTGATCTTCTTAAACTCATGGTCTGTGAGGGATTAGAAGGAAGACTCCTTTAATCCCTGTATCCTCTGGCAGAGAGCAAATCACAAACATAAATACAGTAAAACAAGAATTTTAACACCACGAATTAAATGCTTATTAAGTCACTGGAAGGCAGGGTGAGAAGGCTCTGGGTGGGACCACACTCTGTGGCACAGGCTATATAAGTAGCACAGGCTGCTCCCTATATAACCCAGTTGGGCCTCAGGCTTATGATTCTCTCACCTCAGCCTCCAAAGTGCTGGCATTAGGGTTGTGCTGCTACACACAGCTCAGAATCATCTTATTAGTCTGAAAAATATCCCCAAACCCCAAAGGTCTTTTTTGTTTATTATACAACAATTTTCTCCCATCTCACCATCTCAAGGCACCACTGTAAAAGTGTCCTTTATTCTCTTGAAGTACTTGATGTCTCAGAGGTTTACTGCCTTCATCTGCTAACCTAGGTCTAGTCCTGGAAGCTTCTAGCCTCTGTGTAATCTTATCTAGGCCTAGAATGCTTTCAGTCTCTGAGACTTACGGCTGAATAAGCTCAACACTTTCTAGTTCTTTCTGAGTTTAGCTGTTCTGGATTGAGACTCTCCATGATAACTAATTCAATCTGACTTCTCTCTCTTCCGGCCTCTCCTGAATTGCTCTGCTTGGCCTCAGATTAACTCTGCCAATCTGTTCTGACCTTCTGGCTTCTTCTCAGTCTCTGGCTTGTTCTCTTTTCAACCTGTCTCTGTAAAACTCTCTCAGTTAAACTGCCTCCTCTCTCCTACTCTGCAGTGCTTTCTCTTAAGTAGCTTCCCTTTCCTCTCTTCTATTGAGAGTTGGGAATATCCTATTCTGTTAAATTTTTCTCTGATTCATCACTTTGTCTGCCACTCAATTAGACATCACCTTGAAACACCACTGACTCCTTTTACAAACTAACTTTACCTTTATTGTTTGGGATTAAAGGTGTGTACTGAGGGCTGAGCCACACCACAACTAGAAACATCCTTTTTTCAGTAAATAACACAAACTCAAGCTTGACAGTGTGATCAAACATCCTGCAACAGACCAGAGAAGAAAGAACCCCTACAGAAGTCACAGTCAGCACACAAAATTACAGGGGGGATGGCCAGCATCAGGGCTTCTCACCTAAGCACTCTCCTGCCTTGCATCTTCCTGCTTTCCCCTCCGCAGGGACAGCTCTCTCTGGTATTGCCTCCATTTGGTCAAGCTTTGGACACCGTGGACATCACCTTCCAGGAGTACTCATTTGTCCGAGGTGTCTAGAGATGCTTGTGATATGACTTTTAAACAAATCAAGATACTATAAAATGTCCACAAATTTGAATATAAATCTGTGCCAACATATTATTACTGTCCTTTACCTGTATCCCCTGAGCCAAGACCTTGCTGTCAAAGACATTTCCAGAACAAAATAGAAACAGAAGGCAGCCCTGTCTTCTACCGCCTTTCACTTCCAGCACAGCTTCCCATTGGCTAGCTGGAAGTCAGCTGACAAGGGAATCTGGAAAAATCTAGTTTTAATATATCATATATTAGAGATAGTGTGAGTGGGTGGCAGAGAGCCAGGCTGATAGTCATCAGGGAACCCTTCTACTGACACCAGCCTGCCTATCCCTGTCAGAAATGAGAAGGTAAAAAGTACCAAGTACGTGTCTGGTTCAGAGAACTGCATCTTTCCTGGGAAGCCAGGATCACAGCATGATCCCTAACACTGATCTAAGCCCACCCCATGTCCACAGGACCACAGATTGGTCCCTAACACTGATCTGAGCCCACCCCATGTCCCCAGGACCACAGCATGGTCCCTAACACTGATCTGAGCCCACCTCATGTCCCCAGGACCACAGCATGGTCCCTAACACTGATCTGAGCCCACCCCCATGTCCCCAGGACCACAGCATGGTCCGTAACACTGATCTGAGCCCACCCCATGTCCCCAGGACAACAGCATGGTCCGTAACACTGATCTGAGCCCACCCCATGTCCCCAGGACCACAGCATGGTCCCTAACACTGATCTGAGCCCACTCCATGTCCCCAGGACCACAGCATGGTCCCTAACACTGATCTGAGCCCACCCCATGTCCCCAGGACCACAGATTGGTCCCTAACACTGATCTAAGCCTACCCCAGGACCCCAGGACCACAGCATGGTCCCTAACACTGAACTGAGCCCACCCCATGTCCCCAGGATGGCAGCATGGCCCTAACACTGATCTGAGCCCACCCCATGTCCCCAGGACCACAGCATGGTCCGTAACACTGATCTGAG